>NW_026780326.1:0-41690 GCF_030144855.1 Hypanus sabinus | reverse complement strand
GCTTCTTTTTACGCTGTATGTCAATGATTTAGAGGATGAAATAGATGGTTTTGTTGTCAGGTTTGCAGGAGATATGAAGATTGGTGGAAGGACAGGCAGTGTTGAGGAAACATGTAGGCTGCAGAAGGACGTCAACACATTTGGAAAACTGGGAACAAAGTGGCAAATGAAATACAATGGTGGAAAATGTATGTTCATAAACTTTGGTAATAAAAATAAAAGAACAGACTGTGATCTAAACGGGGCGAAATTCAAAGCAAAATCTCAACTGTAAAGGGACCTGGTGCAAAACACGCGAAAAGGTTAACTTGCTGTCGGTGTTGAGTAAGGCAAATGCATTATTTTGCTCTAGCGTCTTCACTTCCAGACAACTAGAATCATAAAATATCAGGGGTGTGAGGCTGAGGCTTTATACGCCACTGTCGAGGCTTCACCTAGAGCACTGTTAACAGTTTAGTGCTCCCATTCTGAGAAAAAAGATACGCTGGTATTGAAAAAGGTTCAGAGGAAGCTGCGACGATGAGTCCACGAAGGAAAGGATTTCCACAGGAGCAGGTTTAATTCCACGGATCTTTACGCGCTGTAATTTAGAAGGATGGGGAGGGGATCTCAGTGAAATTTTCAATTGAAAATATTTGAAAAGGACGTTTCTCGTGTCGGAGGTTTCTTGGACAGGAGGGAGCAGCTTCACGAAAGAATAGAACGGAGATGCTGAGATATTTATTTTGGCAGAGAGAGGTAAATTTGTGAATTCATTATGGAAGACTGCGCTGAAATCCAGGTCGTTGGTGATATTTAACACAGAACTTGATAAGCTTTTGATGGTCACGGCAAGAGAATTTACAGAGAGAAGGCGGGGGAGTGGAGCTGAGGAGGAGGGAAATGATTAGCCGTGACTAAATGTGTAGGAGACTGATTGGATCAAATAGTATAATTCTGCTCCTGTGTCTCATGGTATTACTGAGAATTTCTTTCCCACCACAGATGCTGTTCGACCTGGTCATATGATCGTGCACTTGTGCAGACTGACAAGTATTGTTACGCTGGTTAACATCAGTACAGGATTCGATAACACGAATAGTAATTGCAACATGACCAAAATAATCCCGACACAAATTGAATTTAGTTTGACGCCGAGGACGTTCTGTTCGAGTTAGTGATATGCCAGAGGACATCAAAATCGCGGGACCGCACATATAAAAAGATGACTTTTACCTTTACAAACAACAGCAGCCTCCTGACTGTGTGAATAGCCAGTTTCACTCCATGACTCTGATTTACACTCCTGAAGAGCGGCCTCGCTCCCACCGCACTGAACGTTCGTCGTGAAAACAGGTCCGGATCCGTCCCCATAGCTTCCATCAGCAAAGGCGTTCACTGCAGCGCCGCAGCCCAGCTGCCGACACACCACACTCGCGTCCGGCATATCCCAATAATTACCATTCACAGTCCCCCAGTTTCCCTTGTAGTGAATCTCCAATCTCCCATCGCATTGACTGCCGCCATTCACCAACCTCAACTTAAGGCTTTCTGGAAAATATCAAAAAATAACCACCCACGGTAAACAGCGGTTTAAGCTGGGGGCAATTGGCGCTCGGCACATCGCGTATGCTACAAAACGACGCCTGAAAATACCAAGTTCTGCATGAAAAACGTGGGATCAAGCGGGAGGTCAGGATAGGGATACCCCTTTGAGCTGCTTAATGTGACAAAAAGACAAGAATCTACTTGACGACTGAGAACTAGAGGCAGTCTGTCGTCCCAGGACAAGAATTGGGTAGCTCCCCAAAAGACAAGGTCATATGCCTTCTTCGGAGCGCGGCAGGTCTGATATCCTGTCATTCTCCTACTGCACACAGTCCACATGTATTGGGTAATAGAAACCAAACTTTGTTGGAAAGAGTCGAACTGAGACTTCGCGTGTCGTCAGCATCAGCGGTAAGAGGATGAATTTAACAATGAAAGCTTATTTAAACTTGGGGAAAAATAAGGTCAGGGAAAATACTTTTTTCTGCTATCTGCCCTGCCTGCAGATGACTGATTATCGTCCCAATTAAAAATTAGATCCTATTTCCTTACCGGAAAGATGCTGGCATGGGCAGAGAAATGACTGACAGGTAGGAGGCAGCGTCTCGGAATAAAGGGTGTCTTTGGGTGTCTTTTATTTTGGCTGCCAGTAGTGATCCTCGTGGGTCAGTATTGGGGCCGCTACTTTTCATATGGTTTGGCAATGAATTAGATAACAGAAATTATGACTTTGCGTCAAAGTCTCAAGATGATACGAAGATAATATGAGAAGCAGTTAGTGCAGAGAAAGCAATGTGATTGCAGAAGAACGTAGAAAAATTGGAAAATCGGGCAAAAAAGTGGCTGATGTGACATCATGTTGGGAATTGTATGAAAATGCATTTTGGTAAAATGAACAATGGTGCAGCTTATTATCTAAATGGTGCGATAACATAAAACTCAGTGGTTTTTGCAAGGCTCGTGCAAGATTCCCAGAAGGTTAATATACAGATTCAGTCTGCGGTATAGATTGAAAATAGGTCTTTATTGCAAGGGTATTAGAATAAAAGACAATGAGATAATCTGAGTTTTTACAAGACACTAGTGAGGTCGCACTTGGGATATTGTCAACTGTTTGGGCCTCATATCCCTGAAAATATGTGTTGTCATTACGGAGAGTTCAGATGAGGTTCACGAGGGTGATTCCCCACGAAAAATGGGGTTAACATATGAGGAGCGTTTGGTAGGTTTCCGTCTGTACTGACCGGAATTGAGTGGAATGCGGAGGGACAGAATCTTTTTGACTCCTACCGAATGTTGAATGGACTAAGGTGGACGAGGAGAGGACGGTTACTATAGTGGGGTACCCAGAACTAGGGGGCACAGCCTCAAAATTGAGGGGCGACGTTTTAAAAGAGAGGTAAGAGGGGATCTTTTTAGCCAGACGGTAATAAATCTCTACCATGCTGTGCCACAGACTTCCGCAGAGGCCGTTGTCGGTTATATTTAAAGCGAAAGTTGATAGTTTTCTGATTAGTCAGGGCATCAAAGGTTATGGCGAGAAGGCAGGTGTATGGGGTCGAGTGTGATCCAGAATCAGATATGATGGAATGGCAGAGCAGACTCGATGGGTTGAATGAACTAATTCTGCTCTGAAGTCTAATGGTGCAGTCACCTGTCAGCTGTAGTTTCAATAGCAAATAGTTGTAATTGCCCAGCCCTCCGCGCAGTGAAAAGTTAGCAAAGTTACCTGACGGTTCTGGCTGACAATCCCCGAAGCGGCCTGAAATGAGAGATGCAGAATTAGATTTGTTTGTGAAGTAGTAGGATGAGGTTGTGTGGTCATAGGATGTTAGGCAGGATATTCAGCAGAAGAGTAATAAAGACAAAAACACAAGACAGATTAAGCTGTATCTGCGGACAAGAGTTATTTGTTATTTTGTACATCTGCCTGAACGTTAAGTGGATTTCCCAATTCTTCGGTGCCCCTGTTTCTCTGGGTGTTTCCATTTGATATGGCGTCAATTATTATACATTTTATACAAAGTGCTTGAAAGGAGGTAAAAAAAAAATATCGCCGCATTTTCCAGGAGAATCTAAATCATAATTTAAGATCATAGATAACGAGTCAGATCGCATCGCCGTATGGTCGATTAAAACTACAAATCTTGGAATGATTGAAGAATAAAACCAAAATTATTAGTAAATGTTCACTGTATTGCAGAATGATTTCAAGGATGTAAAATGTTTCCAAAATCGGAGCACATTTTTCAAATTCCTTAATTTGAATATAAAACATGGTGGCAGAAAGAGCTGTAACTAATAAATAACAGTAACAGGGCTGGGCACAAGCCTTCAACCAGGAAAGACGGCAGCTTTGGGTGCTACGCATATTCACTGAGTAATTCATTCCGGACGCCAATGCATAGATTCCTAACATCGACTTTCTCCAGTTATAATCACTTCCGATTTATAATCTCTTTGGAATATCATTTGACAACAGCCGCTGGTTTTCGGAGGGATAATTTCTGAGTGGAGACAGCTCCCTTAGTGTAGGTGCAATTTCAGAGTGAACCGTTTCACAAAATATCTCAATAGGAGGTTCAAACGTGTAAGTCCATGCAATTAATGGAAACGATTCTCTAACGGTAGCGATTCCAACGAGAATTTCCTCAAACAACGGGATTAAAAAAAATATGTTCAATGAAACTGTAAAGTAAACAAATCTGAGTGTTCTAACTTCATCGTCATGAATTGCGAACAAATCTGCCTCGTTCCTGATCTATCCAGCCATTCTACTCTAATCATACAAGCAAATTAAGCTTTCCTTTACACGGGAAATTAGTAGGGGAAATATATGATTCAATATATCAGTATTGCGCAATCATAATGATTTCTTTCTGTGTTTTCTTTCCATTCCAGTCAATATTCAGTAAGATTGCTATAAACGTGCACATGTAAACAGTTTATTAATTAATGTGTGTGTGTGTGTGTGAGTGTGTGTGTGTGTGTGTGTGTGTGTGTGTGTGTGTGTGTGTGTGTGTGTGTGTGTGTGTGTGTGTGTGTGTGTGTGTGTTTATATATATATCTGTTTGTTGCCCAATATATACTCACCGGTCCAGATATTCATCATCGTCAGTGCCACGACAGTGTGCAGCATGATAGCGGCGGTCATTTAGTAAGGTTTCTCTGGAAGGTTAAAGGAGCCGGTACTGAAGACAGCTAAGAAACTCTCCAAAACCTTCACACGCTCCACTTGATCTGAACTTTTATTCCCCCCCCCCCCCGAGTACTCAGTATTTCTCTCTGAACTGTCAAATTTCACATACTGAGTTGTGAACTGCAATTTCCTGAAACGCACCAATGAGATATATCTTGCCCTTTAATGGGCATGATGGGGCCATCGTCTTTCATTGGCTGTGAGAACCCAATGAGCTGTGAGAAACTGTAAATGACATGAAACATCGACCCGATGTGTGCATCGAAACATATCCTGTCCTGTAACTTTGTTTTAGATCTGGTAAGCTTTCTCTGAGACCAGATTGCTCAACTCCCATTTTCCCACCATCATGCTGTTGGGCACATTGACAATTTGCTCAGCGATCCTGTCCCGAATCACACTATTATTAATTGCATGACAGTATCGTAGCTTGTGGAATGTTCCTTTAATTCAAATTTCTTGCTGATCAGCTTCCGGTGCCGAGATGGGGGTAGGGGTAGCGATACAAAAATACTTTATTCTGTCGTCAATTTTTCCGTCTATGTCCCACGATTTCAAGCGGAATATTTTATGCCATCTCCAAGCAAAATCATCACAAAATAATAAACGAGTGTTGTATACCTTTCCCTGATGATACATGGAATTATCTGAAACATATATCTCCGAAACGAAAATTCTTTCGCAGGAATTCATAGATCTCCAGGAATATTAGAACATACTCCAGAACTTATTATGTTGTTTTTTCGCGTCTTAAGATGATTGTGAGTCCCATAACATTGAGTTCTCATTTTCCTTCTTTTTTTTATGCTCGATGCTTTATTTCCTGGTAGTTAATTCCATGGAGATGCTCTCGCTCAATCAGTCTCTCGCCCGAATCAAGTTTCTCATATGGCCCAGTTCACTGACTTAGTCCTTCTCCATAGATTTTTCTAAACGGTAAGCTGATACATAGAATAATTTGGAAACAGGCTGATGACAGGCATTATTTTTTTCAGTGAGAGAAAGCAGAATGCGAGGAGACAAAGACAGACCAATGTGATCGCAAATGATGATTGATTGAGCAAATGCAGCAGGTCTAATTAAAATTATATAATTATAATGTAAGTAAGGACTTGCTTGTAATCAAAAAGGGAAGGTCCGCGGTATAGTGACAGCTATTTTGATGAATTTGTGATAGATATGCGGGTAGTAGATGAAACTGCGGGACTAAATACCAGGCGTCACTAATGACATCAAAGTGCAATGGTTTTCATTTGAACTACATTATAACGCCTCTGAAGAACTGCGACTGGATATACTTGAACAGGCATCATCTGCAGTGATACTAGAAAACCAGATACCGGTTATCAGATACCAGACTTCACTATAAAGGGCCAGGTGCAACAACGTAACAGAAAAATAAATTCTTTCTTTCTCTATTTATTTGTTCATTTAGTTGGATTTTATTTGTTGGATGAACAGTAATAACTGCGAGATGTGATCCTTCTGTCAGATTTGGGAGATGACGGAGCAGTCAAGTGTCCCTGAAGATTACGTCTGAAGATGTATATTCAGATGCAGTTCTTCGGAGGCATGATGCAGTGCTTGGAATGAAAGCTGGACCCATTGACCAGCTGGAAGCAGAGATAATTGAAATTAGTCAATCAGGTATGTAGCGGGCCAATATAGATTTGTGTCTGACGGGGGATGTGTGCGGCTTGTATGCATTGCTGGGTTGCCCTGGGAATATGCAGATCAGAAACAAATATACCATTTATATGTTTTTGAGGTACAGTTCACCTCTGGAAAATTACCAGTAACAGTCACAGAGAGGAACCAGGTCGGCCATTGTTGAATTGCAAGGCAGACAAAGTCCAGTCGAGCAAATGTGAGTGGAAATTCTAAATTCAGCGGTACAGGACGATATTTATGTGATTGCAAACCGAAATTCAGAATAATATGTTGCCTCACTTGTTCCAGAATAGACGATGTCTCTGAGGAGGCACAAAATATTCTGATGGAGATAATGTGCAGCGTTGATTCGTCTTTCATTTTGTAACCAAAGTCATAGCCATGAAGGAAGCTCTGGATGTGCTAACTTAATTTTGGGAGTTAGCCTGGAGTTAAAAGGCAGGAAATCCAGAGTTGCATACAGAATATTACTTTCTGTACCATTTACTAACGATCTAAATAATTGGAATAGAGTGCGGAACGGGGGCCTATAAAGTTTTTGTTAATAGGCGTTTCATGAAGAAGCAGGGAATTGTGTAGGGAAAACGGGCTGCAGCTATACGGGAATGGTTCTACGTTTCACTGATTGTATTTATACGTACTGTCGGCTTGACAAATAAATCTGAAATGAAAGGCAGGCAGGGAGCGCTTAAGGTATATAGTGGGCATTATTGATTGAAGTAAGTTTATCTCTAATCAACGAGTGTCATAGGTTAGGCTGATGATTCAGAACCGAGATTAGCGCTTTGAAATAGAGCGTTCACTCCTTGATAGAACCATGGTTGATATTGGCACTAGTCTGTCAATATGTTAGAAGTGATAGGATGGAAAGTAAAAATATTAGAAAAGTTTTGCAGAAATTAGAGAAAATTTTACTGCAGTACTCGGAGAAGGCATTCATCCCCTGAGGGAAAGTGGGTAAATCTGCAATCAGTCACACTTGTGTGATTATTTTATTAATCCCCAAAATCTAGTAGAAGTATAGGAGCAGATCTGCAGACAGATACAGCATTGCTGCAAAACCAACCGAACAAACAAAGCAAGAATCAAACTTTTTTTCAGGCAGAGTTTTTCAGCTGCACCGAGGAGTGTTCTTTTTGAAAGCGTGTGACAGTACTGGATTTTCCATTTGGGAAATGAAGGTGTACGGGTGACTAATATTTCTGTTGAAGATCACATTAGAATGGGCGGTCATAATTCATTATATTTCAATAGAGTAAGAAATCAGGGCAAATTTGCTACCAAACAGATGAAATGAATTGGCTCAAGGTAAATTACAGAATTGACTGAGGATTCTGGAAATGCAAATTGTGGGCAGGTGATATTGCAAAGACAACATTTGACATGGGAAACCATTGAAGACTATATGACCAGAGGTCAGGTAAGGCACGTTCAGAGAGATTGAAAAATACAGATGGTAAAGTAAGAAGGCACAGGTGACAGAAGAAATAGTGGTTATAGTCACTAAGGGGGGGGGGGAAAGAAAAACAGGGCTCATGAAATCGGTAAGGTACTTAGAGATATACAGAGAACTTTATCAATGAAAAGAACCTCCAAAGGTTTCAGAACGATCTTAACAACTTGCTCCAGAAGAATACCAACTACATATGTTGCAGTTTCAGAACAAGAGACAGACAATGGAGAGGGTATTACTGCTGAAGGAGCATGGAGGAAATTTGTGTTAGGAGTCAGGGGATGTCGGCTAAGTACCAAATCAGTTTTCTGCATTTATATTCACGAAGGGAAAGGATACAGGGAAAGTGAGATCAGAGTGTCCTATTAGAATAAGCGACTGAATTGTGAAACAAAGAGGTAGATGTTATTAACAGTTTTGAAGGACATTAAGATGGACACATTCCCATGGCCTAATAGGACTTATCCTACCTTATGGAGATGCACGAGGGAAGAATGTTGTGGAATCGATGAAGATTTCTGTATTTACTGTCCATTCAGCAGCTGCCTGTGAAGAGTGGAGATGAAAAACAGAATCGTTTTTTTTTATTGATTTTATTAGAAAGTTCAGCATTCTATTTAGAAACTAAGACCGCAGGAAAGTCCGGGAAAATTAGCAGAATTTTGTGCAGAGTGGAAGATGAATGTCCAGCTCGATTAAGCGCTGCCTCAAGCTCTGTTTTCCTTATGCCAAAGTTCATTTGATAATGATTTGATCATATTAACTTCTGTATTGTATGCAGTGCATAATATACAGAACAGCGCTAATACAATGAAGCCTGTTGACATACCGATAAACACGATGGTACTGTATCATAACATAATCCTGAGAAATAAGGAGACACAACGTATGACAATGGCCTCGTCTTCGAATCATTTCGAAAACTAAATTTCCGCACATATTATCTATCTGTAACAGGTCACCACTCATTCAAATGAATATTGTTTTGCCACTCCTAACCCAGATCACCAACTGCTTTTTTCCCCAATTTGAAAACATTATTGGTGTTATATGCTTAACCATATTCTTGGTATTTCTCGCACCAGTCATTCCTGAGTACAGCTTTGAGACGGCAACAAGCTAAATAAAAATTAAAATAATGCAGCAGCTGTTTATGTCTTCAATCATATATTTAACGTTCAACTGTTCGTTCTGTTAATTCACAATAGCAATTTGATAAATTCTGCTGCATCTGTCCATTCAAGTTGAGCTAGTTATTTATTGTCGAATCCTGCACTCAAGTTATTTTCTGCTCTGGCTGTTAGAAGAAATTGCATTGATTCCAAAATTTGTCAATGCAGTCAATTTCTCCTCTCCCTCCCCCTAACACTGTTGACATTAAGAACATCTGTGTTTTCCTTTAGGTTTCGGTGCAGCTTGCCACAACTTTAAGGTAATGTAGTCACCCCTACTTTAAAATAGCATTTCAAAATGTGTCTTGCACTTATTGCCCCTAGGAATCTCCAGAAAGAATATTTGCACAGTAATAATTAAATATAGTGCCTAATATTTATTCATTCATTCTCTGTATATATAAACTGTCCTGTCACATTCTGCAGCGATGTCTCAGAGAAGTGCATTTCTGTTGAGCTCACAGGAAACACCGTTTGTTGCACATCTCTCTAATACATCTTCTCCTCTGAAACACTGATATGCCGTTTCTACATTTATTCTGTAATTAAATTCTGACAAATGTTTATGGGCCTTCTTTTTATTCCAGACTCTTTATCCAAGTCGTCGCTGTGCGAAAGTTTAGTTTGAGTTTCTGAAAAGTTATTGAGGAGAACTTACTGAGCTGCCGGAGGAGCTACATTACCTTTATCGACAATTCAATTCTGAAATGGGACGAATCTTGGAATGAAAGTCATTTGCAGCCGTATTGTTTCAAGAGTCAATTTATACGACCAGTGTCCAACGGCCTGGAGCATTGTTCTACTGGTGCAAGTAGGCAATGTTATTTCACGGAATCACATAATTATTGAATGAAAGCTTAACTGTATTCATGAACATTTTGAAATAAATATACCGTTGATGAAACGCTCCTCACTACAGAAAAGGGTCTTGGTGACTGTAGGGATGACAAAAAGCGGAATGAAAAGCCTGAGCGTATGGATATTAAGGATATCAAGAAACAGGATATGTTGAACCCTCGTGACTCTGTGCTATGACCCTGCGGGGTGCTCAGCTGAGGAAACCCAATATTATGCATCCCTCGAGGGACAGAGGGTCCCAGTCCCGGTGATTGGAGAGGTAAAAGGAAGAGAGTGCAGTGCATTACTGACCAACTTTCCGAATATCCTTTGGTCTGAGTCAGGACTGGTGGTTCCCCATACCACCGGGAGGCTTTACTCTGGGTTCAAGGCAAAGAGCCAAGGGTTCCTTGCCTACACCCGGACGAAATAAGCCTCCAGCCGAAGGAAACTGGCAAGACCTGGCCTGGGGCCAACTCCGATACTGGAAGAAGTCAAAGGTGAAGACGGGACATCTGGCAAGACACTCTTTAATATTGACCGCACCCATGATGTTGTACTACATCTCTGTGAAAATTCAGGCCACGGAGTCGACCGCACCAGCAGCCCACCCTCCCACCCTCGTCCGGATCACCGTGAGAGAAGGAGAGACTCTCCGATCCCTTCCGCAATACTCCCTTCCAGGCAACGTTTCATGAGGCTGTACACTCTTTCGTGGATCCAGCAGGAAAACGATGTTCCGGCTATGCGATACGTGACGACAGTGAAGTAATTGAGCAAGTCTCCTTCGCAGCAGCTGTCTCCGCCCAGAAGGCTGAGCTACTTGCTCTGACTCGTGCCTGTATCCGAGCAACAGACTAAAGTGCGGTCTAACCGCGTACTCAGTTCTGACTTTGAAGAATCCACCACAGAACCAATTCTTGGTAGAAGACCTTAAACAAACAACGCAAAGTCAGAAATGAAGGTGACTTCGAGGAGGGAGTTCACAAATATTTGGAACAAAGTAGACAGGGCCTGAATGAGGGCTTCAGTAGAGGAACCAAAAGTACAAGCCGGAGCTGGAACTCTCTGTGATTAACGTTTCGATGTTTAAAATGGAAAAGAAATCTCAAAGAGATTAAAATGCGAAAGTTTACATAGAACCGTACCCGACATTTTCAGTCCCCTCGGGAGCCCAGCAAGCTCTTATTAGAGAAAATCAAAAGACAGGTATGCAGACATGCGGGAAAACGTAACTGACATCGGGGGAATATTTAAGTTTCAGGGCGATGTCCCTGAAGGAGAACACAAACTACCATCCCAAATGGGTTACCACCTTCAACCTCAGACAAATTTCTGGGTGACCCCTGCAGGACAGGTTTGTGTTCCCTTTGAGTTCTTATCTATCTTGATAGATTATGCAAATAATTCTACACACTTGGGCAAGGGGGGGAATGGTTAATATCTTGGTGGCGCCCTGATTTCCAGGAAGCAGCTGAAAAGCGAGCCACTACATTTAAAAAAACACGAATGCTGGAAAGGGAATGCCTTGTGTTTCCGGAACGGGTGGACCTTTTCATTCTTTACAACTTGATTTTATAGAACTACCCAGAGTACATTGTTGTAAACATTGCTTGGTAATATTATATGTATTTAGCAGATAGATAGACGCTATTCCCACCAGTGATAATACCGTTGTAAAAATATTACTAAGAGAAATGATTCCCTGTTTGGGATTACCTGAATCAATAAGCTCAGACAAAGGGCCTCATTTTATTGCTAAGATAAAAGAAAAATATCTGAAAAGAACTGGCAATAAAACAGGAATTTCACTGTGTTCACCATCCAAAAGCAGCGGGTATAGTGGAACGGGCAAATGGAATCTTAAAGAATAAGATAACGAAACTTATGCAAGAAACTGGACGAACCTGGCTTAAGATTTGACCTTTGGAATTGTTCCATATGAGAGTTGAACCCTAGACTAAAACTGGATTGTCCCCAGCAGAAATCATCCATGGAAAGCCTATGCGTACACTATGGACACCGGGGTTACCACGTCCCCTCCCTGATAAAATAGAAAGGCATGCTCCAGGGGAGGAAATGGGAAAATATTTGTGTAAACTAACCAAATAATTTCCAAAGTTTGCACTTGCAGGTTCGCCAGGCCCACCAAGAGTACGAGGTTTAAGCTAAAGGGGATTGTCCCACTGTTAATCCTTCAGACTTTGTCTTGATAAAGAATTGGGACAGAAATAAATTGGACACTCGTTGGAGAGGACCCTATCAGGTGCTACTGACCGCACCCACGGCCGTGAGGGCGGAGGGGCACCCAAGGTGGATTCATCGATCCGACTGTAAGCCCGTCTTTAATGAAGTAGAATAAACAAAGGGGGAATAATATCATGATGGCTGTACCTTTTGTACTATATGCCCCAAGTCTCCAAACAAATACTTCCCTTTCTCTATGTCACACATATGCAGAAAGAAAAAGGCAGTCGCCCTTTTGGGAATGTGCCAGGTTATCCCAGCATGCGGAACCAGGATTGCCCTTGGAAGAAGTACCTTTGAATAGTAGTGAGATGTTATCTGTGAGAATTATGATTATTTGAGTAAATCCTGAGACCCATTACTGGATCGATGGTGGATATCAGGATGTAGAACAACCCAGAATTGTGGGTGTCTCTGTTTTAAGGGATGCCATTTACGAATATCTACAGAAGTGACCTGAAAGAGTATAAACTGCCCATACTCTGAGTAAGGTAAATGGGATCTGTTATTGTCGTACTGGAAGAATAGAGGAAACGTTTTTGGGAAATAGCTCTTGTAGAGAAATTAGGGTTGATCCCCCTCCGTACGCTGTTAATGGAACTTATTGTGTATGTGGTAGGAAGGCATTCCCGTGGCTCTCAGGGCCTTATGATGACAAGGGAACTAACACGGTGCGAAACTGGACGGGATGTTGCTACTCAGCTTATGTAGTACCCTCTATATATTCATTGTCCAACATTTCTCATCGTACTCAGCTGGAAGGAAATAAGAGAGAAATTACAGAAAGTGAGAAATTTTGGATGATATATTTTCCTTTCTATGGGATAGACCGAAATTCGTGAGAAGTATAAAAGTTGGCAGCTACACCAGAACAGTTGGCGAATAGCACTGCGAAGGGTTTAACAGGTATCTAGACCCAGATTAAGGATTTAATTACTGAAATAGCAGCTCTGAGGATGGCAGCTTCACAGCATTGGATTTATTGCGAACAGAGAAAGGGGTGACATTTGCTGTCACAGGAAAGGAATATTCCAGATGAGGCGTTTTCTGTTACAGATCTACCTCAGCATATCACTCAGGAAATCCAGAAAATTAAGGCAATTAGAGAAAAGATGCATGGGTTCACCGATAGTAATAGAACCTGGCCATGGCCTTTTAACATTTCTGGAGATTTCCGGGGAATGCTTCTGCATGCAGCTATGATAATAGTTTTAATTTTAACCATAGTAACTCTTATACGATAAATAACGACACTTTGGAATTTAGTCCCTTAGGCATTCTACACATTCTCTCTTTTGAGGTCCAGTAGTGGCTTGTTTTTCCAAATCTACCAGCATGTTAAAATTTGTAATGATTATAATGACATTGCCCTTCTGACACACCTTTTCCACATCCCTGCTGCCATTTGGAAGCCTGTATACAGCTGCCATTAGGGTACTTTTACCCTTGCCATTTCTTAACTCAAACCATAGAGACTCTACAGCTTCCGAACCTATGGCATCCCTTTCTAATGATTTAATATCATTTCTTATACACAGGGCTGCACACCCCTCCCCGTCTACTAAACTATCTTTCCGATACACCGTATATCCTTGGACATTCAGCTCCCAATGGCAGCCATCCTTTAGCCATGTTTCGGAGATGGCTACAACGTCATACCTGCCAACGGGTATCTGGATTTCAAGATCGTCCATTTTATTTCTCATGCTGCTGTATTCAAATGCAACACTTCCAGTCCAGGATTTACTGTTTTTACTGCACCACGCCTCCATTACCCTGTAACTCATCCCACTGGCTGTGATTAAGCCTCATCCCCTGCCTTTGCTTTCTATCATCTCTGTTGCACGCTATCTCTGATTTATTTCTGTTTTCCACTTCCTCAGCCCTATCGCTCCGGATCCCAATCTAAATTCAAATTAGTTTAAACTCTCCCTAACAGGTCTATTAGACCGCCCCTCTAGGATTTTGGACCGCTTTGCGTTCAGCTGTAATCCGTCGTTTCTGAACAGGCCGCACCTCCCCGAAGATGCCCCAAGGATCCAATAACCAATACCCTGCCCCCTACACCAGTCTCTCAGTCAAACAATGACATGCCTGACCATGCTACTTTTGCTCTCGTTAGCATGTGGCACAGGGAGCAATCCTGAGATTACTGCTCTGGAGGAGCTGCTTTTCAGCTTCCTACTTAACTCCTGAATTCTCTCCTCAGGACCTCCTCTCTTGTTTTCTACCTATGTCATTGGTACCGACGTGTACCTAGCTGTTCACCCTTTCCCTTCAGAATACACTGCACCCGATCCGAGACATCCCGTACCCCGGCACCTGGGATGCAACACTATCTCTATCAGGCTGACAGAACCTCCTGTCTGTTCCCCTCACAATGCGATCCCCTATGACTACCGTATTCCCCATCTTACGCCCTCCCTTCTGCAACACGGAACCGGGCTCAGTGCCAGAGACCTGCAGGACGGACTGCAGGAGTTAGATGAGTGGGTGATTGTCACGGAAAGAATGGGAAGAGCTCAGATACTGGAAAGCACCCCTGTGGCCATCCCCCTCAGTAATCGTAATCTCGTGTTGGATGCTGTTGAGGGAGTGACCACAGGGGTGCAGCCTCCTGCAGCCTCGGGCTGACTAACTCCTTGTATCTCCTATCTATCTCCGGCTCACGTTACATTACAAACTGTAGGTCATCAAGCCGTTGCTCCATATCCCTAACACGTTCTCTCAGAAGCCGCACCTCGGTGCACCTGGCGCAGATATGACCATCTGGGAGACTGGAAGATTCCCGGGTGTCCCATATCTTACACCCACAGCGAAGTACTAACCCAACAGACATGCTATCGTCCATGTTTATATACTCAGTAAATTTGTTCACTGGTTAATCGCCCAGAGGAGGGAACGGGCTGTGAGATGTCCAATCTGCTGAGAACACAGAAACGGAGGAAGGAAATCTAATGACGACGTTGTGATTCTGCATCAAGTAGTTCAAAAGGCAGATTTCAAGTAGTAGTTCAAATGGCATAATCTCTAATCCCCGCACAAAGAGTAGAGATTATGTAATGGGTCGGTGTAGCTACCATCGTACAGGGTACTAATGAGGCTACCCCTCGAATTCTATGCACGGTTTTAATCCACAAGCAGAAGTAAATCTTAAGAGTAGCTGTGGAGCCAGTCAGAGCGGTTTTACTAGTGTAATACTTGGGACGATTTATCAGCAGAGGTGAGCTAATTCGACGCTGAATTTAGAACACTTTCACAAACAATGGGGTATTTGTGGAGCATCCTGTTAGAGTATCTCTCCTCGTCAGTTAGAGAGGCACATAGAGGGTTCATTTTAAATGGAGATGTGTGAAAATTCCTGGAATTTTATATTTTCTCTTTAATTTCGCTTTGTGTTCAATGAGGTGTCTGTCTATTTGAGCGTACAATCTGTGGGATTCACTGCCCTGAGAGTGTGAGGGCCGGTTGGCTGGGTATTTTTGAGGTGGAGATAGATAATTAATCAAGGGGAGCGAGGGTAATGGTCACAGGAGCTTTGAACATATACGGTGGCGATGAATAATCCTAAGATCATAAAATGCAGTAGTAGATTTTTTCCTGTTCTCTGCTCTAAATGGAGGGCCCACTAATCTGTGGGCGTATTCCCCTGGTTCCCAGCTACAGGAAAAATACTCTCGACATGCACTGTTTCTCGGCTCTTTTAGTGTTCGAGATCCTCCCTCATTTTTTTCTATACACTATCGGATACAGGCCCAGAGACATCGAATGCTCCTCATGCGTTAACCCTGTCAGTCTCGGAATCATTTTGATAAGCCTCCTCTGGACTCTGGTCCAATTCCAGCACATTTTTCCTGAGATGAGTCCCTACACTGCTCATGATAGTCCGTGTGGTTTATCTAATGCCTGATAACGTCTCAACGTTGTATCCTTATGAATAGTCCTCTGGTAATGAACCCTAATGATGCATTTTGTTGTACTTTCCCCTCTCGAGTCTGGTATCAAAGAGTGTGCCAAGCCTGCTTCACCAGAAAGAGGAAAAGCCCGCGCGCGGGTCGGGACTGTGAATGTGTGCCCCCTACATCATGCCCGCCCGGGGAGGGCGGGATCAGGAAGGCTTTAAAGCGAAGCCGCAAAGTTTGAATAAATCTCTTTTGCAACTGCAGCTCACCGACTACGTGTCGTTATTTCAGCGCTGCGTGTAGCCCACCGCTACATCCTTATGAATAGTCCTCTCGTAATGAATGGTGACATCGCATTTATATAACTTTAAAGGTGCATGGACAGAGTGGAGAGTAGGACAGGCGATGGGCAGTGATTTTTTTTTACTGGATGGAGAAATCGATATTCGTGCCTTCAGGTTGAAGCTGTGCAGGTGGAATATGATGTGTTTCTCTTATACCCTGAGGCTGTCAATTTGAGTAACTCCAGCCATTGCTATTCTGCCATCATCCCTGATAGTGTTCTCCCATGCCTCCGCAGTTCCCCTCACTCCACTAATATTGATAACCTGTTGAGCCTTTCCCATCTCGATGTGCAGGGTGAATTCTAACATGTTGTGATCACTGCATCCACATGATTCCTTTACCATAAGCTCCCTAATCAAATTTGGTTCATTACACAGCACTCAATCCAGAATTAACTTTTCCTTAGTGAGCACAATTACAAGCTGTTCTAAAAGGCATCTGATAGGTATTTTCCAAATTCCCTGTCTTGAGAGCAAGCACCAACCTAACCTGATTTTCATCATGTACCTCCATGATGGACTGTTTGTCCCACTCCCATCGAGGGTAGAATACACAGCATCCTCACCAGGACTACAAGACTACGGGACAGCTACTTTTCCCAATCAGTAAGGCTGATAAAGATCTTTACCCACTAAGCCACCATTCCACACGACCTCTATTTTATAATTTCCTGTCTGTCATCTTATTTTCAGGCATCCAGTGCCGAGTGTCACTTTATGGATAGAAAATCCATCCGTGCACAGTATATAAGCTGTGGATATATGCTGTTACATTTATGGTTTAGTGTTGCATTGGAGCTGGAATAATAATTATTTCGACCTCATTTACACGTGTTTGCTAAAAAGGGAATTAAACAACCTTGAATGTTGAATAAACATTTCAGCAGGCTGCAGCGTCACATTTCTGTCTCTCAGCGTTATTGCGGCAGAGCGCAACCTGGTGACTATGGAGTGAATAAATCAGGGAGTCCTGTCATTGTGGCAAATCACCACCAAGCATAAGTGTTTTCCACAAAAGAGAGAGTTTTACAGCGATAAGGAGGGGTGAAGGGGCTGAAAGCCAACTCTGCAAGTGGATGAAGAACTAGATCTGCCACAGACCACTCTCCTCACCACTAGTCAGGGTCCCAAACAGTCCTTCCATATGAGGCAACTTTTCAATATCGTGCCTGTCGGGTCATGTACTGTTTCCATTTTTCCAGGTGTGGCCTCCTCGACATTAGTGAGACACGATGCAGTCTCTGCATTCTGCACTCTGTCCCGATGAGATTCTGCAGATGTTGGAGATGCAGAGTAACATACACAAAATGTTGGAGGAAGTCAGGAGGTCAGGTAGCTTCTATGGAGGGGGATAAAGCAAAACAGAGATTTTCTGCCGAGACCCTTCATCAGGACTGGAAGTGGGGAGAAGCCGGAATAAGATGGTGTAGGGAGTGGAAAGAGTCCAAGCTGGTAGATGATAGGTGAAGCCAGATATGTCTGAAGCTGAGTGGGTGGGAGATGAAGTGAGACGCTGTGAGGTGGTAGGCGGAACATGCAAAGGGATGAAAAGAAGGAATCTGATAGGATAGGACCATGGGAAAAAAAGAGAAGTAAATGAGGAAGCAGAGGGAGACGATCCGCAGTGGAGATGAGAGAAGTGGGGAGACGTAATGGAGGAGACTGGCGTGTGGGTTGATGTAAAGAAAAGGTGGAGGTAGAAGTTAAAGACATCGATGTTCATGCCATCTGGTTCTAAACTACCCGGATGTAATATGAGGTGCTGCTCCTCCAACCTGAGTGTGAACTCACCGTGTTAGTTAAACAATGCACCTGAAAGGAGAGTGGATTAATAATTTTACCCTGGGATCCCTATTTAATCAATCCTCTCTCACCTTAAACCGGTGCCGTCTGGTTGGTGATTCCACAAAAGTGGGAAAAGGACTGCACACATTCCCCATTTCTCTACACTCAAAGTTTGGAACAAAGTCAGCCTCAATCTCCTGCTCTACAAGGTGTGAATTCCCAAACTGCCTAAATTCTCTCCAGAACCCAGCCCCTCGAGTACCAGCACCATTCTCGTAAATCTCCACTGCACTCAGTCCAGCTTGACGTCCTCTCTCCTGTAGCAGAACTACCAAAACTGATTACAATAATCCAGACGTGGATACTATAACAATACCCTAACCTTAATGTAACCTCATTAGCCTCTTCTTCAGACCATGAAGCATGAGATATGAGACAGTGGCTGCTCAGCCAATCGAGTCTGTTCCGCCATTCCTTCATGTCCAATTGATTATCGCTCTCAACCCCATTATCCCGTCTTCTCCCCACAATCTTTCACAATCCATTTAAAATGCACTCAATGACTTGATCTTTACTCCGGCCGTGGCAATGAATTCCAAATATTTACCAGTCCCTAACTGAAGAAATTACTCCTCATCTCTGCTCTCAGTGGATGCCCTGTATATTGAGGCCGTGGCCTCTGGTCCCAGACTCACAGAGTGTGGGGTGAATCTTCTTCACAGCTACTCTGTCGAGGCATTGTAATATTTAATAGGTTTCAATGAGATCCCCTCTCTTTCTTCTGGACCAGCGTGTACAGGGTTAAAGCCGTCTAATTGTCCTCATACTTTACCCCTTTCATTCCTGGAATCATTCGCTCCAATACGAGCACATCTTTTCTCAGATAAGAGGTCGGAAACTACTCACAATACACCAAGTGCGATCTGACAATGCGTTATAAAACTACAGTATCACATCCTTGCTCTTATATGCTAACGTTATAGTTGTCATCCTTAATCAACTCAATCTGCAAGTAAACGTTTAGGGTCACCTGCTCAAGCACTCTCAAGTACTTATGAACCTCTGATTTTTGATTTTTCGCCCATTTATTTTTTTTCTATGCCATATCTCCAGCATTGTATATGAATGTATGCTTGCATACACTGTATTTCTTCAGCACTTTCGTTGCCTGGTCTCCAAACCTAACGAAGTCCTTCTGCTTAATCTCGATTTGCTCTAAAGTACCTGTCCCGTACCTATTTTTGTACCAACTGCAAAGTTCGTCACCAAGGTATCAATTCCGTCCTCCATATCATTCCGATTAAACAGGAAAAGATGCCGTCTCAATACTGACCCCTCCGGAACACCATTAGTTACCGGCAGCAAAGCAGAATTGCCCAGATTATTCTGACTCTTTCTGCGTTGTCAGTCAGCCGGTTTTCGATCCAGACAAGTATCTTTCCCGTAATTCCATGAGCAGTCGTCTTATTAAGCAGCCTCACGTGCAGCACCTTAGAAACATGGAAAATCTGCAACAAAATACAGGCACTTCGGCCCTCAAAGCTGTGTCGAACATGTCCTTAACCTAGAGCTACCTCGGCCTAGCCATAGCCCTCGATTTTTCTAAGCTCCATGTACCTATCCCGGAGACTCTTAGAAGACTCTATCACAGTGGTTTCCAACCTTTTTTTGGCCATGCCCCACGTAATCACCTCTAAAATCCTGATGCCCCCTGTGGTGATATGTAATTCTTATTATTCAAAAAGTGAACTCCTATTCACCTGGCGGAAGTCTTAAAGACCATTAACTTGGTTTAAACAAGCTTCCAAAGAACATGGCATTCATGAAAGAGAAAAATAAAAGAACCAAAGGACTGTTAAAGTTCTGAGGAAGAAATTGCTAAGAAATTTGAAAAAAAAGAAAATTAAGTGATATTAAAATAATAATAATAGTAAATAAATAAAACAATGCCGATTCGTTTCTATAGCATACAAAGGCAGATACACCGTCTAAAAGAGATGACGCAATGTACACACCTTCACACCACCAAGAACCGAAAGCTACTGCAAAAAGCAGCATTGGCGCGACCTCGTACGAGTTTCTTACGCGTTTGGACTTGTTCATTCGTTCCTTCCTACATCAGTCAATTCATTATTTTAATTATGAAAGCCAGTTGATGGTTGTAATGATGGTGATACACTATATATACAGTACATACGCAAATATGCATGTACATCCACAGAAGTATTTTTATGTATTCATATTATATATACACATATGTATTAAATCGCACACACACTCATACTCACACAGACGTACTAGAAAAAAATCACTGTTAATAACTCATTCTCGAATTGCCCCTCTTAAAATCAAATTACCCCCTGTGGGGCGTACGCCCGACGTTGGGAAGCAATGCTCTATCGTTTCCGCTTCAACCACCGACGCTGGCAGCCCATTCCAAGCACTCACTACTCTCTGCCTAAAAGAAAACTTACTCCTGATATCTCCTTTGATCAATGCCTCTCAACATCTGCACTCCAAGGAGAAAAGGACGAGTTCACTCAACCTATTCTCATAAGACATTTTCCCCAATCCAGGGAGCATCTTTGCTTATACTCTCCACACACGTTATGTGGTTTCCATATCCTTCCTGTAGTGAGGTGATCAAAATTTAGCAAATTACTCCAAGTGGTGTCTGGTCAGGGTCCAAAATAGCTGCAGCATTACCTCTTGGCTCTTAAAATGAATCCCGCGGAAGGCCAAAACACCGAATGCCTCCTTAACCACTGAGTCAAACTGCGTGGCAGCTTTGCGTGCCCTGTGGACTCGGACCCCAAGATCCCTCTGATCCTTCACACTGCCAAGACCGCCAAGACAAGATCCCATGGCTGGTTATGGTCCATATCGGTAGGGGTGGGGGGGGGCGGTTGTTGCTACAACTTGGCGGAGTATTCAAGGGCATTTTCAACCTCTCACTGCTGTGGGCAGAAGTTGCCACTTGCTTTAAAAGGCAACAATGACTGTGGCCGGTAGCACTCACATCGACGGTGATGAAAAGCTTTGAAAGGTTGGTTATAACGGAACTGAACTCCCACCTCGGGACCTGGACCCATTGCAATTTGCCTATCGTCGCAATAGGTCAACGACAGACGCAATCTCCATGGCTCTGCACACGGCTTTTTCCCACCTGGACACTTGCTTCAGGATGCTGTTCATCGACTACAGCTTCGCATTTAATACCATCATTCCCACAATCCTAATTGAGAACTTGCAAAACCTGAGCCTCTGTCCATCTCTCTGTAATTGAATCCTCGACTTCCTAACCGGAAGACCACCGTCTGTACGGATTGGTAATAACATGTCCCCTTTGCTGCTGATCAACACTGGAGTACCTCAGGATTATGCGCTTAGCCCACTGCTCTTCTGTCTGTATACACATGACTGTGTGGCCAGGCATGGCTCAAACTCCATCTAGAAATCTGCTGATGATACACCCATTGTTGGTCGAATCTCAGGTGGTGACGCGGAGGCGTGCAGGAGTGAGATATGCTCGGTAGTGGAATGGTGCTGCAGCAACAACCTGGCATTCAACGTCAGTAAGACAAAAGAGCTGATTGTAGTCTTCAGGAAGAGGAAGACGGGGGAACACATACCAATCCTCACAGAGGGATCAGAAGTAGAGAGAACGAGCCGTTTAAGTTCCTGGGTGTCAAGATCTCTGGGGATCTAACCTGGTCCCAGCACATTGATGTCGTCATCAATACAGGTATGGAGCGGCTACTGTAAAGAACCGAAGGAAACTGCAGCGGATTGTAAATCTGCTCAGCTCCATCCTGGGCACTAGCCTACAAAGTATTCAAGACATCTTTAGGAAGCGGTGTCTGAGAAAGGCAGCGTCAATTATTAAAGACCTCCAACACCTAGGGTATGCCCTTTTATCTCTGTTACCATCAGGTATGAGATTCACAAGAGTGAAGGCACACACTCAGCATTTCAGCAACAGCTTTTTCCCCTCTGCTACCGGACTCCTAAATGAATGTTGAAGCTCTGGACACTATCACACTTTTTAATCTACAGTATTACTGGTTTGGCACATATTTTAATAATCTATGCATTGCACATAATAAATTTGCTTGTTTACTTATAATGTTTTTATCTATTAATTATTATCTATGCTAGATTGTGTATTGCATTGTACTGCTGCTGCAAAGTTAACAAATTTCACATGATGGTGATAATAATTCACTCAGAATTCTGATTCTGAGCAGGGGCTACGGCTTGCTCCAGTGTAACATGTAGCCCAGCGGAAGGAAGGAGCGCTTACATCATAATCATTTGGCCCATCTGCACAAAATTAATTCTTGACATTTTTCAGTGGATTAGTGGATAAGGAACCTAAAATATGAAAAGAGGTGCAGCTTGTGTTCAATGGGTGCAAATAATGGAACACAACAAGGAACCTAAAAATATCGGGGCTGCGTCACTGACAGCTTTATACAGCTGCTTTTTTCTCTGATCTCGCAAACTGGCAATAACATCGGGAAATCTAATCGTTAAAATATCTTGTATACAGTACATGTAAACATACGTTTAACATATTTAAACACTTTAACACATTGTGACGAATGCTGCAAATAAATGTTCAGCTTTGTCTTGTTTCATCCAAGCAGTGTACAAAAACAAAGTGAATTATTACACATCACAAGGCAGATTAATTTCAATCAGAAATTGTTGCAGTTAACCCGTTGTAGTTCAGCACATGCACAAATACGGAATACTCTACATGTTTGTGTAAGACAAAAATAGGACACGTTGTTATTAGATATTTCTTAATAGTTTGATTTTTTTTTCTTTTGCTCCAATACGAGTAAACATTCCAGGGATGATTTCTCTGTGGATGTGGACGGATGCGAAACACAATCTTGCTGAATCTGCCCAACATCTCCACGAATTAAACTCAGACACATCGCCCTGACCTGGAGAGACACTCTCTAGATTGGAAATGCAGAACAACAGACACAAAGCAGAAACATTGAGTGTAATACTTGAACATCAGAACGATCATGGGCTCTTCTGTTCAATAAGCAGAATGGTCTACACATTCAAAGCATGTCACTGTCCACGCTGATATTGTTGATGTTGCACGCTGATGAGTTTTAATCTAATTGTTGTTATTGCTTCTCTGGATCTCAACTGCCTGAACTGAGATGATAATCTCACTGCCGGCCAAACTGCCGACGTCGTTATTGTTCTATGCCCACCGTTGACAATGATGATAATATTGTTGTCTCTGGAGCTTTAACACTGATCACAGTAGCATTTTAATAGCGCGTCCTGGTCATTCACTGAAAGACAACTCTATTTTACATTCCTTCATTTCCTTGAGTGTTTCTGCAGGCAGGTGATCGTGATTATCTGGATCAAAGGCTCCAAAAAAGCTGTACACTATAGCTCGATGTGATTGTGTAACTGACGACCCATGAGGAGAATTAGTCCAGATGCTGCTGTCTTGCAGCACAGCCGCTAATCTCAAACGCAGGATCAAGGCCTGTACCCGTAAATCAGCTTTTATCACAAATGTGCATCTGATGCGTCGTTGTCCTAATGGAAAATAGTCAAAATGCATCTGGTCTTGTTCCCATAGAGACAAGCTACTGCACACCAGATTGGAAATTATATGCTATGAACACTGTTAGGGATCACCTTAGTTTGGAAAGGTGTCCAGAAGAGACCCTATGAATTGTGCTGCTATTAAAAGAGAGAATGGGAGGCGTCCAGCACAATTAGAGAGAGAGAGAGAGAGAGAGAGAGAGAGAGAGAGAGAGAGAGAGAGAGAGAGAGAGAGAGAGAGAGAGAGAGAGAGAGAGAGAGAGAGAGAGAGAGAGAGAGAGAGAGAGAGAGAGAGAGAGAGAGAGAGACTCCTCGAAAGAATGATCTTCTTATGGTTCCTCCGCTGATTGGTTACCTTTCTCCGAGGTCACTTGCCTTTCTGTAGAGAGTCTACAGAAAGCGGTGGGCGGAGCAGGTTGAAGGACAGCTGTTGTCCAGCATGTGGAGGTACAAAGCAGATTCGCTGGGCCACAGACAGACACACAACGAGACACACAGTGCGAATTCTGACTGAGCTTTGTTGCACCCAATTGAAGGGGTGCGATCTAAACTACTGATAGACTTTGCAGGTGGAGACGTGTCTCCAGCCTATCTCCAGCTCGCTAACATGCCTGCTGCTGCTGAGGCCCTGCCCATGAGTTCCGAAGATTGTCCTGCAGGCACAGTAACAAGAAGCATGTCAAAAAAGGCTGCTGGCACTAATATCCGAAACTTTCTTACCGTCCCTATACCAGCAAGACTTGGAGGATAGTAAGTTTCAGGTGAGTATGGAGGGTGGAAAAGACTTGGCGTTATCGAGGGAAGATAACGAGGGAAGAATTCAGAGAGCAGCAAAATGAAGATCCGGACTTTAAAAGAGACAGCTCTCTTTGAGGAGAAAATTCAGAATGAGGCAGTGGGGTATTACACTAAAGATGGGATGTTAATGAGGAAGTGGAGACCTGCTACAGTGCCCGCGGATGAGGATTGGGCGATTGTACATCTGGTATTGTTTCCAAAGCTTTACAGGGCTGAACTATTAAACACACAAGATACCTTTAGGGGGACATTTTGCAATAAAGAATGCAGTACACAGGATTATGAAGGAATTTTACTGACCTAACATGAGGAAAGATATTGTCAATTACTGCAAAGGGTGCCACACGTGCCAGGTGGTGGGAAAATCTAATCAGCTCATCCCAAATGCGCTACTTCGCCCAATACCTGTATTCGGTGTACCATTTTCCCGAGTCACAGTGGAGTGTGTGGGCCCGTTACCAAAGACTGCAGCAGGGTGTCAGTATGTGCTAACTGTTATGTCTGTTGCATCTAGGTTCCCGAAGTTTGTACCTCTCAGGAGCATCAAAGCAAAAGTTGTGGTAAAGGACCTCGTCAAGTGTTTCACACCGGTATCCACATTTCAGCAGATAGTTTCTGAGCTGGGAGCTAAACAAATTGTAACATCTGCCGGAGTCTCAAGGGGCTTTGGAGCGGTTTCATTCAACTTTAAAAAACATTTTTTAGTGAGGGACACTATTCAGGAATCACTGGGGTTTAGTCCATTTCAGACCTGTTTTCGGCCATAGGCCGAAGGGAACCCGACAGTGCGTGTCGGTGTGATAGATTATGCCCTGAAATTCCGCGGGAGACTTAGTAAGGTATGCGACCTTGCAAGGAAGAATTTACAAGACTCCCAATTCAAAATGAAGCATTGGTATGATAAAAGAGCAGGAGAACAGATGTTCGAAGTTGGAGATAAGTTCCTGGTTTTGTTTCCCTTGGTGATCAACCTCCTCCATGCGAGATTCCAGGGCCCCTACGAGGTGATTAAAAAGATTGACTCTTTGAGCTATGTTGTTAAAACTCCTGATAGGAGAAAGACTAATCAGCTCGTTCACCTAAATATACTCAAACCATGTCATGACCCCCAGATAGTACCAGTTAGTACGGTCATGGAACCAGCCGAGGGGGTGAAATCTGATAACGAGGAGCAAGAGCGTTTGAACAAGTTAAATAAAGTGTCAATCAGACCGGACAATTACATTATTTTGACCGACTATACTGATAAATTCCGTCATTTGGAAACTGCTCAGAGAACACAAGTGACAGAGCTAATTAACAGGTATAAGGATTTATTTCCCGATATTCCGAGACGGCGCAAGAGTGCAGTTACAATTACACGAGTGCAATTACTGGAAAATCAATGCCATCACAAAGTCAAATGCTTATCCTATCCCAAGAGTAGATGATTGTATTGATAAAGTTGCAAACGCATTGTACGTGACCAAGATTGACTTGTTGAAAGGATATTGGTGTGTTCCTTTGAATAAAAGGGCGAGAGAAATCTCAGCACTTGTCACACCTCCAGGGCTGTATGAAAATAATATTACCTGTCGGAATGAAAAATGATCCTGGACCGTTTCAAAGGTAATTAGAGGGACAGAAAACACAGGGGCTCACATCAATGATTTAGTGGTCTGGAGTGACATGTCGGAAGAGCAGATTGTGGCTGTGGAAATACTGTTCAAACGGCTGCCTGTGGCCACTCTAACAGTGAACCTCTCTATAAGTGAGTGTGGCGACGCTACTGTCACGTATCTGGGGTATGTAGTAGGTCAGCAGCAACTCGCTCCTATACAAGCCAAGGTACAGGCTAATGCTGAGATTCCCGTTCCGACTAACAAGAAAGCTCTGAGAACGTATTTAGGTATAGTGGGGTATTACCGAAAGTTCTGCAAAACGTTTGCAGATATCGCTCTCGCCATCACAAAACTCCTGGGGAAGAGTGAGAGATTTGTATGGACTGAACTTTGTCAGGCGGCGTTTGAACGACTAAACACTGTACTGTGTTGTCATCCCGTACTCAGAGCACCTGACTTTTCAAAACCATTCTCGACAGCAACAGACGCTAGTGATGAAGCTGCTGGGGCAGTATTGTTACAAAAGGGTGCGGGTGACATTGAACACCCAGTGGCTTATTTCTCCAAGAAGTTTAATGTGCGCCAGCAAAACTATCAATTCTACTGGATTTACAACATTTCGAAGTTTGTATTTGTCCTGCCCAGAAGCCACTGATAGTTTACACAGATCATAACCCGTTGATATTTCTGACTAATGTGAAAAATAAGAACCGAAGTTTGTTGAAATGGAGTCTGATATGGCAAGAATATGATCTAGAAAGAAGACATGTCAAAAGTACTGACAAAATTATAGCCGATTGTTTTATGGTCCGGTCCGGAGCCCGCGTCCCGGTTCTTGGTCCGGTCCGCGGATAAAGGACTCCGGGTTTTGTGGCCGTCGATCCTTTCACCCTTGAACCCAATTAGTCACACCTGTGGATCATCTTGGCTTATTGGGGCACAAGGAGGCGCACCTGATGCCAATCGGCGGGAGGTGTATATCGGGGCTCTGGGATTGAGTGTTTGGGGGGGTCGAACTGTTTATCCTGTCGCCCCTGGTCGTCCTGATTACCCTGCTTACTCTGGTCCTCCTGATTACCCTGCTTACCCTTGTCGTCCTGATTACCCTGCTTACTCTGGTCCTCCTGATTACCCTGCTTACTCTGGTCCTCCTGATTACCCTGCTTACCCTGGTCCTCCTGATTACCCTGCTTACCCTGGTCCTCCTGCTTATCCGGTCTCCCCTGGTTGTCTAGATTACGCTGCTTACTCTGGTCCTCCTGATTACCCTGCTTACTCTGGTCCTCCTGATTACCCTGCTTACCCTGGTCCTCCTGATTACCCTGCTTACCCTGGTCCTCCTGATTACCCTGCTTACCCTGGTCATCCAGATTACCCTGCTTACCCTGGTCCTCCTGATTACCCTGTCTCCCCTGGTCGTCCTGATTACCCTGCTTACCCTGGTCCTCCTGATACCCTGCTTACACTGGTCCTCCTGATTACCCTGCTTACTCTGGTCCTCCTGATCACCCTGCTTACCCTGGTCGTCCTGATTACCCTGCTTACCCTGGTCGTCCTGATCACCCTGCTTACTCTGGTCCTCCTGATTACCCTGATTACCCTGGTCCTCCTGATTACCCTGTTTACCCTGGTCGTCCTGATTACCCTGCTTACCCTGGTCGTCCTGATTACCCTGTCTCCCCTGGTCGTCCTGATTACCCTGCTTACCCTGGTCCTCCTGATTACCCTGTCTCCCCTGGTCGTCCTGATTACCCTGCTTACCCAGGTCCTCCTGATTACCCTGTCTCCCCTGGTCGTCCTGATTACCCTGCTTACCCTGGTAGTCCTGATCACCCTGCTTACTCTGGTCCTCCTGATCAGCCTGCTTACTCTGGTCCTCCTGATTACCCTGCTTACCCTTGTCGTCCTGATTACCCTGCTTACTCTGGTCCTCCTGATTACCCTGCTTACTCTGGTCCTCCTGATTACCCTGCTTACCCTGGTCCTCCTGATTACCCTGCTTACCCTGGTCCTCCTGCTTATCCGGTCTCCCCTGGTTGTCTAGATTACGCTGCTTACTCTGGTCCTCCTGATTACCCTGCTTACTCTGGTCCTCCTGATTACCCTGCTTACCCTTGTCGTCCTGATTACCCTGCTTACTCTGGTCCTCCTGATTACCCTGCTTACTCTGGTCCTCCTGATTACCCTGCTTACCCTGGTCCTCCTGATTACCCTGCTTACCCTGGTCCTCCTGCTTATCCGGTCTCCCCTGGTTGTCTAGATTACGCTGCTTACTCTGGTCCTCCTGATTACCCTGCTTACTCTGGTCCTCCTGATTACCCTGCTTACTCTGGTCCTCCTGATTACCCTGCTTACCCTGGTCCTCCTGCTTATCCGGTCTCCCCTGGTTGTCTAGATTACGCTGCTTACCCTGGTCCTCCTGATTACCCTGCTTACCCTGGTCCTCCTGATTACCCTGCTTACCCTGGTCATCCAGATTACCCTGCTTACCCTGGTCCTCCTGATTACCCTGTCTCCCCTGGTCGTCCTGATTACCCTGCTTACCCTGGTCCTCCTGATACCCTGCTTACACTGGTCCTCCTGATTACCCTGCTTACTCTGGTCCTCCTGATCACCCTGCTTACCCTGGTCGTCCTGATTACCCTGCTTACCCTGGTCGTCCTGATCACCCTGCTTACTCTGGTCCTCCTGATTACCCTGATTACCCTGGTCCTCCTGATTACCCTGTTTACCCTGGTCGTCCTGATTACCCTGCTTACCCTGGTCGTCCTGATTACCCTGTCTCCCCTGGTCGTCCTGATTACCCTGCTTACCCTGTTCCTCCTGATTACCCTGTCTCCCCTGGTCGTCCTGATTACCCTGCTTACCCAGGTCCTCCTGATTACCCTGTCTCCCCTGGTCGTCCTGATTACCCTGCTTACCCTGGTAGTCCTGATCACCCTGCTTACTCTGGTCCTCCTGATCAGCCTGCTTACTCTGGTCCTCCTGATTACCCTGCTTACTCTGGTCCTCCTGATTACCCTGCTTACCCTGGTCCTCCTGATTACCCTGCTTACACTGGTCCTCCTGATTACCCTGCTTACTCTGGTCCTCCTGATTACCCTGCTTACCCTGGTCCTCCTGATTACCCTGCTTACCCTGGTCCTCCTGATTACCCTGCTTGCTCTGGTCCTCCTGATCACCCTGCTTACTCTGGTCCTCCTGATTACCCTGCTTACTCTGGTCCTCCTGATTACCCTGCTTACTCTGGTCCTCCTGATTACCCTGCTTACCCTGGTCCTCCTGATTACCCTGCTTACCCTGGTCCTCCTGATTACCCTGCTTGCTCTGGTCCTCCTGATCACCCTGCTTACTCTGGTCCTCCTGATTACCCTGCTTACTCTGGTCCTCCTGATTACCCTGCTTACCCTGGTCCTCCTGATTACCCTGCTTACCCTGGTCCTCCTGATTGCCCTGCTTGCTCTGGTCCTCCTGATCACCCTGCTTACTCTGGTCCTCCTGATTACCCTGCTTACTCTGGTCCTCCTGATTACCCTGCTTACCCTGGTCTCCTGATTACCCTGCTTTCTCTGGTCCTCCTGATAACCCTGCTTACCCTGGTCCTCCTGATTACCCTGCTTACCCTGGTCCTCCTGATTACCCTGCTTACCCTGGTCCTCCTGATTACCCTGCTTACTCTGGTCCTCCTGATTACCCTGCTTACTCTGGTCCTCCTGATAACCCTGCTTACCCTGGTCCTCCTGATTACCCTGCTTACTCTGGTCCTCCTGATAACCCTACTTACACTGGTCCTCCTGATTACCCTGCTTACCCTGGTCCTCCTGATTACCCTGCTTACCCTGGTCCTCCTGATTACCCTGCTTACCCTGGTCCTCCTGATTACCCTGCTTACTCTGGTCCTCCTGATTACCCTGCTTACTCTGGTCCTCCTGATTACCCTGCTTACTCTGGTCCTCCTGATTACCCTGCTTACTCTGGTCCTCCTGATTACCCTGCTTGCTCTGGTCCTCCTGATCACCCTGCTTACTCTGGTCCTCCTTATTACCCTGCTTACCCTGGTCCTCCTGATTATCCTGTCTCCCCTGGTCGTCCTGATTACCCTGCTTACTCTGGTCCTCCTGATTACCCTGCTTACCCTGGTCCTCCTGATTACCCTGCTTACCCTCTTCCTCCTGATTACCCTGCTTACCCTGGTCCTCCTGTTTACCCTGCTTACTCTGGTCCTCCTGATTACCCTGCTTACTCTGGTCCTCCTGATTACCCTGCTTACCCTGGTCCTCCTGATTACCCTGCTTACTCTGGTCCTCCTGATTACCCTGCTTACTCTGGTCCTCCTGATTATCCTGTCTCCCCTGGTCGTCCTGATTACCCTGCTTACTCTGGTCCTCCTGATTACCCTGCTTACCCTGGTCCTCCTGATTACCCTGCTTACCCTCTTCCTCCTGATTACCCTGCTTACCCTGGTCCTCCTGTTTACCCTGCTTACTCTGGTCCTCCTGATTACCCTGCTTACTCTGGTCCTCCTGATTACCCTGCTTACCCTGGTCCTCCTGATTACCCTGCTTACTCTGGTCCTCCTGATTACCCTGCCTACCCTGGTCGTCCTGATTACCCTGCTTACTCTGGTCCTCCTGATTACCCTGCTTACCCTGGTCCTCCTGATTATCCTGTCTCCCCTGGTCGTCCTGATTACCCTGCTTACTCTGGTCCTCCTGATTTCCCTGCTTACCCTGGTCCTCCTGATTATCCTGTCTCCCCTGGTCGTCCTGCTCACCCTGCTTACTCTGGTCCTCCTGATTACCCTGCTTACCCTGGTCCTGCTGATTATCCTGTCTCCCCTGGTCGTCCTGATTACTCTGCTTACCCTGGTCCTCCTGATTGCCCTGCTTACTCTGGTCCTCCTGATCACCCTGCTTACTCTGGTCCTCCTGATCACCCTGCTTACCCTGGTCGTCCTGCTCACCCTGCTTACCCTGGTCGTCCTGATTACCCTGCTTACTCTGGTCCTCCTGATTACCCTGCTTGCTCTGGTCCTCCTGATCATCCTGCTTACTCTGGTCCTCCTGATTACCCTGCTTACCCTGGTCCTCCTGATTACCCTGCTTACCCTCTTCCTCCTGATTACCCTGCTTACCCTGGTCCTCCTGTTTACCCTGCTTACTCTGGTCCTCCTGATTACCCTGCTTACTCTGGTCCTGATTACCCTGCTTACCCTGGTCCTCCTGATTACCCTGCTTACTCTGGTCCTCCTGATTACCCTGCTTACTCTGGTCCTCCTGATTATCCTGTCTCCCCTGGTCGTCCTGATTACCCTGCTTACTCTGGTCCTCCTGATTACCCTGCTTACCCTGGTCCTCCTGATTACCCTGCTTACCCTGGTCCTTCTGATTACCCTGCTTACCCTGGTCCTCCTGATTACCCTGCTTACTCTGGTCCTCCTGATTACCCTGCTTACTCTGGTCCTCCTGATTACCCTGCTTACTCTGGTCCTCCTGATTACCCTGCTTGCTCTGGTCCTCCTGATCATCCTGCTTACCCTGGTCCTCCTGATCACCCTGCTTACTCTGGTCCTCCTTATTACCCTGCTTACCCTGGTCCTCCTGATTATCCTGTCTCCCCTGGTCGTCCTGATTACCCTGCTTACTCTGGTCCTCCTGATTACCCTGCTTACCCTGGTCCTCCTGATTACCCTGCTTACCCTCTTCCTCCTGATTACCCTGCTTACCCTGGTCCTCCTGTTTACCCTGCTTACTCTGGTCCTCCTGATTACCCTGCTTACTCTGGTCCTCCTGATTACCCTGCTTACCCTGGTCCTCCTGATCACCCTGCTTACTCTGGTCCTCCTGATCAGCCTGCTTACTCTGGTCCTCCTGATTACCCTGCTTACTCTGGTCCTCCTGATTACCCTGCTTACCCTGGTCCTCCTGATTACCCTGCTTACACTGGTCCTCCTGATTACCCTGCTTACTCTGGTCCTCCTGATTACCCTGCTTACCCTGGTCCTCCTGATTACCCTGCTTACCCTGGTCCTCCTGATTACCCTGCTTGCTCTGGTCCTCCTGATTACCCTGCTTACTCTGGTCCTCCTGATTACCCTGCTTACTCTGGTCCTCCTGATTACCCTGCTTACTCTGGTCCTCCTGATTACCCTGCTTACACTGGTCCTCCTGATTACCCTGCTTACCCTGGTCCTCCTGATTACCCTGCTTGCTCTGGTCCTCCTGATCACCCTGCTTACTCTGGTCCTCCTGATTACCCTGCTTACTCTGGTCCTCCTGATTACCCTGCTTACCCTGGTCCTCCTGATTACCCTGTTACCCTGGTCCTCCTGATTGCCCTGCTTGCTCTGGTCCTCCTGATCACCCTGCTTACACTGGTCCTCCTGATTACCCTGCTTACTCTGGTCCTCCTGATTACCCTGCTTACCCTGGTCTCCTGATTACCCTGCTTTCTCTGGTCCTCCTGATAACCCTGCTTACCCTGGTCCTCCTGATTACCCTGCTTACCCTGGTCCTCCTGATTACCCTGCTTACCCTGGTCCTCCTGATTACCCTGCTTACTCTGGTCCTCCTGATTACCCTGCTTACTCGGGTCCTCCTGATAACCCTGCTTACCCTGGTCCTCCTGATTACCCTGCTTACTCTGGTCCTCCTGATAACCCTGCTTACACTGGTCCTCCTGATTACCCTGCTTACCCTGGTCCTCCTGATTACCCTGCTTACCCTGGTCCTCCTGATTACCCTGCTTACCCTGGTCCTCCTGATTACCCTGCTTACTCTGGTCCTCCTGATTACCCTGCTTACTCTGGTCCTCCTGATTACCCTGCTTACTCTGGTCCTCCTGATTACCCTGCTTACTCTGGTCCTCCTGATTACCCTGCTTGCTCTGGTCCTCCTGATCACCCTGCTTACTCTGGTCCTCCTTATTACCCTGCTTACCCTGGTCCTCCTGATTATCCTGTCTCCCCTGGTCGTCCTGATTACCCTGCTTACTCTGGTCCTCCTGATTACCCTGCCTACCCTGGTCCTCCTGATTACCCTGCTTACCCTCTTCCTCCTGATTACCCTGCTTACCCTGGTCCTCCTGTTTACCCTGCTTACTCTGGTCCTCCTGATTACCCTGCTTACTCTGGTCCTCCTGATTACCCTGCTTACCCTGGTCCTCCTGATTACCCTGCTTACTCTGGTCCTCCTGATTACCCTGCTTACTCTGGTCCTCCTGATTATCCTGTCTCCGCTGGTCGTCCTGATTACCCTGCTTACTCTGGTCCTCCTGATTACCCTGCTTACCCTGGTCCTCCTGATTACCCTGCTTACCCTCTTCCTCCTGATTACCCTGCTTACCCTGGTCCTCCTGTTTACCCTGCTTACTCTGGTCCTCCTGATTACCCTGCTTACTCTGGTCCTCCTGATTACCCTGCTTACCTTGTCCTCCTGATTACCCTGCTTACTCTGGTCCTCCTGATTACCCTGCCTACCCTGGTCGTCCTGATTACCCTGCTTACTCTGGTCCTCCTGATTACCCTGCTTACCCTGGTCCTCCTGATTATCCTGTCTCCCCTGGTCGTCCTGATTACCCTGCTTACTCTGGTCCTCCTGATTTCCCTGCTTACCCTGGTCCTCCTGATTATCCTGTCTCCCCTGGTCGTCCTGCTCACCCTGCTTACTCTGGTCCTCCTGATTACCCTGCTTACCCTGGTCCTCCTGATTATCCTGTCTCCCCTGGTCGTCCTGATTACTCTGCTTACCCTGGTCCTCCTGATTGCCCTGCTTACTCTGGTCCTCCTGATCACCCTGCTTACTCTGGTCCTCCTGATCACCCTGCTTACCCTGGTCGTCCTGCTCACCCTGCTTACCCTGGTCGTCCTGATTACCCTGCTTTCTCTGGTCCTCCTGATTACCCTGCTTACTCTGGTCCTCCTGATTACCCTGCTTGCTCTGGTCCTCCTGATCATCCTGCTTACCCTGGTCCTCCTGATCACCCTGCTTACTCTGGTCCTCCTTATTACCCTGCTTACCCTGGTCCTCCTGATTATCCTGTCTCCCCTGGTCGTCCTGATTACCCTGCTTACTCTGGTCCTCCTGATTACCCTGCTTACCCTGGTCCTCCTGATTACCCTGCTTACCCTCTTCCTCCTGATTACCCTGCTTACCCTGGTCCTCCTGTTTACCCTGCTTACTCTGGTCCTCCTGATTACCCTGCTTACTCTGGTCCTGATTACCCTGCTTACCCTGGTCCTCCTGATTACCCTGCTTACTCTGGTCCTCCTGATTACCCTGCTTACTCTGGTCCTCCTGATTATCCTGTCTCCCCTGGTCGTCCTGATTACCCTGCTTACTCTGGTCCTCCTGATTACCCTGCTTACCCTGGTCCTCCTGATTACCCTGCTTACCCTGGTCCTCCTGATTACCCTGCTTACCCTGGTCCTCCTGATTACCCTGCTTACTCTGGTCCTCCTGATTACCCTGCTTACTCTGGTCCTCCTGATTACCCTGCTTACTCTGGTCCTCCTGATTACCCTGCTTGCCCTGGTCCTCCTGATCATCCTGCTTACCCTGGTCCTCCTGATTATCCTGTCTCCCCTGGTCGTCCTGATTACCCTGCTTACTCTGGTCCTCCTGATTACCCTGCTTACTCTGGTCCTCCTGATTACCCTGCTTACCCTGGTCCTCCTGATTACCCTGCTTACTCTGGTCCTCCTGATTACCCTGCTTACTCTGTTCCTCCTGATTATCCTGTCTCCCCTGGTCGTCCTGATTACCCTGCTTACTCTGGTCCTCCTGATTACCCTGCTTACTCTGGTCCTCCTGATTACCCTGCTTACTCTGGTCCTCCTGATTACCCTGCTTACCCTGGTCCTCCTGATTACCCTGCTTACTCTGGTCCTCCTGATTACCCTGCCTACCCTGGTCGTCCTGATTACCCTGCTTACTCTGGTCCTCCTGATTACCCTGCTTACCCTGGTCCTCCTGATTATCCTGTCTCCCCTGGTCGTCCTGATTACCCTGCTTACTCTGGTCCTCCTGATTACCCTGCTTACCCTGGTCCTCCTGATTACCCTGCTTACTCTGGTCCTCCTGATTACCCTGCTTACTCTGGTCCTCCTGATTATCCTGTCTCCCCTGGTCCTCCTGATTACCCTGCTTACTCTGGTCGTCCTGATTGCCCTGCTTACTCTGGTCCTCCTGATCACCCTGCTTACTCTGGTCCTCCTGATCACCCTGCTTACCCTGGTCGTCCTGCTCACCCTGCTTACCCTGGTCCTCCTGATTACCCTGCTTACCCTCTTCCTCCTGATTACCCTGCTTACCCTGGTCCTCCTGTTTACCCTGCTTACTCTGGTCCTCCTGATTACCCTGCTTACTCTGGTCCTCCTGATTACCCTGCTTACCCTGGTCCTCCTGATTACCCTGCTTACTCTGGTCCTCCTGATTACCCTGCCTACCCTGGTCGTCCTGATTACCCTGCTTACTCTGGTCCTCCTGATTACCCTGCTTACCCTGGTCCTCCTGATTATCCTGTCTCCCCTGGTCGTCCTGATTACCCTGCTTACTCTGGTCCTCCTGATTTCCCTGCTTACCCTGGTCCTCCTGATTATCCTGTCTCCCCTGGTCGTCCTGCTCACCCTGCTTACTCTGGTCCTCCTGATTACCCTGCTTACCCTGGTCCTCCTGATTATCCTGTCTCCCCTGGTCGTCCTGATTACTCTGCTTACCCTGGTCCTCCTGATTGCCCTGCTTACTCTGGTCCTCCTGATCACCCTGCTTACTCTGGTCCTCCTGATCACCCTGCTTACCCTGGTCGTCCTGCTCACCTTGCTTACCCTGGTCGTCCTGATTACCCTGCTTACCCTGGTCCTCCTGATTACCCTGCTTACCCTGGTCGTCCTGATTACCCTGCTTACCCTGGTCCTCCTGATTACCCTGCTTACCCTGGTCGTCCTGATTACCCTGCTCACTCTGGTCCTCCTGATTACCCTGCTTGCCCTGGTCGTCCTGCTCACCCTGCTTACCCTGGTCGTCCTGATCACCCTGCTTACTCTGGTCGACCTGCTTATCCTGTTCCTTCGGTTTGCCCTGGCTTGGAGTACCCATCGTTAAACCCGAGTTCTTCGAGTAAGTCTGGCAGACACCCTGGATCAAGTTTCCTTCCGCCCCTCGCTGCCGACGGGTTGTGCCCCGCAACATGCCCAGTTGCCCCGCGATCTGCCCAGGCCCCCGTGTTTCTGCCTGGGAGGTCCGGGCCCAGCCTATGAGTTACGCGGCCCTCCCAGAGCTCTCTGCCCCTGCCTAACCCTTGCTGCTGACAGGTTGTGCCCCGCAACTTGCCCAGACCTCTGTGTTCCTGCCAGGGATGTCCCGGACCTGCTCAGGGGTTATGCGGCCCGCCCAGCGAACTCCTAGATCCTGCCTGAACTCCAAGATCCTGCCTGAACTCCTAGATTCTGCCTCAACTCTTAGATCCTGCCAGACCTCCAAGAAACTCCTCTGAACTCCGGGATCCTCCTTGCCGGGAAACCGGTATCCTCTTTCCTGGATCTCCGGGATCCTCCTTGCCGGAATTCCGGGATCCTCCTTGCCGGAATTCCGGGATCCTCCTTGCCGGAATTCCGGGATCCTCCTTGCTAGAACGCCGGGATCCTCCTTGCTGGAACTCCGGGATCCTCCTTGCCGGAACTGCGGGATCCTCCTTGCCGGAACTGCGGGATCCTCCTTGCCGGAACTACGGGATCCTCCATGCCGGAACTGTGGGATCCTCCATGCCGGAACTGTGGGATCCTCCTTGCCGGAACTGTGGGATCCTCCATGCCGGAACTGTGGGATCCTCCTTGCCGGAACTCCGAGATCATCCTTGCTGGAACTCTGCGATCGTCGTGCATGAACTCTAAGGCTCGCTCGGAACCCCAACAATCACCTTGAAGCCACGTTTTGACGATCGTTCAGTTGTTCCCGTCCTGCCAGTAGTGCAGTAGTAGCCTCCGTCCTGCACTTGGGTCTAGCCTCCTGTCTCCTTAAGACAGATTGTTTATCTAGATGTTAAGATCCACATTAGATCTGTTATACTCTTTTGTCTGATGATTACCTATGCATTGTTTCAAACTCTGTAATATACATTTATCCACAATTTTTCCTTCGTAAAAAAATCTTAAAATGAAGTGGGTGTAACGGGGTCCGGAAGAGCACATACGAACTGTGCTGGTATTAAGAGAGAGAAAGACAGTCGTCCAACTCAATGAGAGAGAGAGAGGCAGAAACTTCTCGAAAGATTGATGTTCTCTGCCAGCTTTTTAAACTTTTTCCCGAGGTCAGTTGCCTGCTGGTTGATGTTCCTGCAGAGAGTGCAGGGCGGAGCAGGTTGATGGACAGTTGGTATCCAACATGGAGAGATAAAAGCCAGGTCCGCTATTACACTGAGAGACACACTACGAGACACACGCAGTGTCGGACACTGAACGAGCTTTGTTGTACCCACAGGAAGATGGTGTTTTGAGGGGAACATATCTGAGCACAATACTCCAGGTGGGGACAGACAAGGGTCCTGTATAGCTGCAACATTAACACTCGGCTCCTAATCTCCATCCCACGATTGATGAAGGCCAATGCACCGTATGCCTTCTTATCCACAGAGTCAACCTGCGTAACAGCATTAAGTGTCCTATTGTACTACTAGTGCTATTTTCTGCCATCATATTTGAATATTAACATATTAGAAGTAAAGGCAAATGCATTATATTAGCAATTATATATAATTGGGCAGCATACCTTATGAGAATAGGTTGAGTGAAATCGGCCCTTTCTCCTTGCAGCGACGGTGGTTGAGAGGTGACCTGACAAAGATTACAAGATAATGAGAGGCATTGATCGGGTAGATAATCAGAGGCTTTTCGTGAAGTGGCTAGCACGAGAGGGCACAGTTTTCAGTTGCTAGGGAGTAGGTATAGAGGAGATATCAGGGGTACGTTTTTAACGCAAATAATGGTGAGTGTGTGGAATTTGCTGCCGGTGGCGGTGTCGGAGGCAGAAACGATAGAGTCGTTTTCGGGATTCCACGATGGACACGTGGAGCGTAGAAAATAGAGGTTGTGGGTAAGTCTAGGTAGGTCTAAGGTAAGGACAGGTCTGCACAGCCTTCTGGTCCGATGGGCCTTTATTGTGCTGTAGGTTTTCTATGTTTCTATGAGAGCACATCCCAGTCAAATTCCGGCACTTCAGTACTTCCTCTACTGTCGTGATGAGGCCACAATCGGGGTGGGGTGTAACACATAACATTCCGTCTGGGCAGCCTTCAACTTGATGGCATGAACATCGACTTACCGAAATTCTGATAGTGAAGATCCACACTCCCCCACGCTCTGTCACATTTACTATTCTCGCTTCCTCTCTCAAGTTATCTCCCTATCCGCCACTCGTCTCCCTTTAGTGCTACACCCCATGTCTTTCTTCCATTTTTATTCACTTTCCTGTCATATGTTTGAGTCTCTAGCCCATTGTCTGTTTCACCATTCGCCTTCCCAGCTCTTTACTTCATTCCCCCCACATCTTGGTTTCATCTACTACCTACAACCTGTTTAGTGTGTGTTGATGAGGACACGTTGGAGTAGAGTTAGCGCATTTGGCCTTCGTAACTGTTTCGACATTATACTATGGCTGAGCAATTATCCCATTCAATCAATTTTCATGCCTGCTTCCTGTAATGAGCTAATGAGCAAACTATAAAGCTCTATTGTAAATATATTTAATGACCTGGCTTCCAAAATCGGTTGTAGTAAGAAAGTCCAGTGATTCACTACCCTGTACATACAACAAAAATCCTCCCCGTCTCTGTTCAAATGGTTGTCTGTCCGGTCTAAGCCTTTGACGTCTGGTCTTGGACTCAACCACAAGAGGAAACATACAGTCTATCCGGACATTTCAATCAATATTCAATACATTTACAGGAGATTCCAGCCCATTCTTCCAGATCCCAGTGAGTACAGGCCCAGAGGCAGAGGACGCTTCTCATATGTTAACACTTTAATTCCGGGATTTATTCTTCGGAACCTCCTATGGACCCTTTGCAACGAAGGCGTATTTGTTCTTCGCTGAGGTCCAAAACTGCTCACAATATTCCTAGTGAACCGGATCATTGCCAGATAAATCCTCAGTATTGCATACTTGATCTCAGATTCGATTCATCTCAAAGTAAATGAGAAGATTGTATTTGCCTTCCTTAACAGCGACATTGGGAATCCCGCACGAGGAACCACTATTTGCTCTCCATTCATAGTCGGTGTCTTTATTCATTCTAATAACTTCCTGACTCTACACCTCCCAACAATATTTTCTCTCTGCCACTTCTTTGCCGATTACCCAATCTATCTAATCATTTTACAATGCTTAACCTGCTCCACTACCTGTCTTCATGCCATCGGCCTACTTGGTGACAAGGGTATCGTTTCCTTGACAGATTATGTGAAAAAAGTGATCTCGTATGGAAGAGTGTTGTGACATTTGCACTTTACAGTCCATAAGACCATATGAGCAAACGGCACAGGAGCAGAATTTGGCCGCTTGGACCATCGAGTCTGTTTCACCATTCGATCATGGCTGATCCTTTGTCCCCGCCCACAGCACCGTTCCAGACCTTCTCTCCGCAACGTTTCACTCCGGATTCAATCAGAAACCTCTCAAGCTCTGGCGTAAATGCACTAAACGTCCTGGCGTCCACAGATGCCTGTGTGATACAGGATAGTAGGAGTACACGAGGTACATTGCAATCCTACACCATATTCCACTGTTTCTGGCTGTCTGTTGGCCTATTTGTTTATCTCACTGTCAGACTCTCTCTCTCTCTCTCTCTCTCTCTCTCTCTCTCTCTCTCTCTCTCTCTCTCTCTCTCTCTCTTTCTCACTCTCTCTCTCTCTCTCTCTCTCTCTCTCTCTCTCTCTCTATCTCTCTTTCTCACACCCATAAGTAACATTGTACCTGACGCTTGTCATTCTTTCATTCAGTTCCAGACATCAAGCATCTGTTCATCTCCCAATTTAGTGTGCTATTTATAAAATTATGATTTACTCGTTTACACATTCAAACATTACTTCTCAATCTTTCTTTGACCTCTAGCAGATTTGAGATGCAAGTAAAAAGATCTTACATCAGTAACATGACAAAATGCTGGAGAATTTAAGCAGAGTATTGCCGGCACTTTGTGCGTGTGCTTGGCTTTCCAGAATATTCCAATATTTGTAAATCACCAACGTGGTCATCTGACCTTGTTCTGTCTATTATCTCTCTGTCCATATACGTGTTTCTGTGTGTGTGTGTGTGTGTGTGTGTGTGTGTGTGTGTGTGTGTGTGTTGTCGTATGTGTGAGCGTTGTATGTGGCCTGGATGGAGTTGAAGGACTGAAGGACACTTCAAAATGAATAACCACAGGGACCGTAGTTGAGGGTCGGCTGTTGTCGGTAAACTCCGCTTGCACATGATTAATTATCTATCACGAAACTTGAAAACTGGCTGTTCGCTGACAAAACTCATTCTTTGTAATTAGTGCAAAGACATTATATTCAGCAGGTCAGTAATGCTCTGGTAATGCCCAAAATTTTTTATCGACTTGTCTTCGATTGGTCCGATATATGCGTGAGACAATGGTATTGAATTAAAGTGCGTGTACTACACTGTACAAATAAAGTTAGTCAGGGATATAACCCTATCTCTGCAGACATATCCTCTGTATAAATTGGGATGTTTGAATGAATCAGATAAGAGCGTATGCTGGAGCTGTGAATTCAGGATCAACAGAGGTATGAACTCGGCAGCAACAGACGTCATAAAATCTCCCTGAAAATGGGAATGTAGTCATCTTGAGAATAAGTGAAGTTTACTATCCTTTTATTTCAGCGTTTGGAATTCCCGGTATGGCACAATGCGGGCTACCATTAGTGGGAATTGCAGTTTAATTAAAATGTTCTTACAGTTTCTGTAGATACTTTCCACTGCCACATGTCCAGTCCCAGTATTCGGCATTTCAGGACTGGAATGAAAAGATTGGGACTGTGGATTCTGCAATCTAGATCTAAAAACGAACCGCTGCAGGAGCTCAGCGGATAGTCCAACATCAGCGGGATTCGAAGGTTCCAGTTTATTGTCATTGATAATGTGATGTTAAGGTTTCTGTTATTTGGTCTTGTAGCAGTTGCACTCCATTTACACACACTGTGTTTACGAATTGATTGTCTGCATTTGTATGTGAGCGGTTAACTGAATTGGGTGTAACAGTCAGACTATCGGCTGGTAGTAACACTTCAGCAAATGTGAGGATTCCGTATCGTGAGGTGTCTCATGTTTCAGCATGGGACTTGTGGATTTTTAATGAGTCTGTGCGCTATGAGTGAATCTGATACAGTTGATGGACAATACAAGAATATCGATGTTCGGCCATGGTTGTGCTAATACCTACTGTGACCTGTATTCTACATCTGGCACTGCTACGGAAATATGACTACGGCCACAAGCATGATGCTGAACAATGGAATCCTCTTCCCTGCTTCCCTGTGATGGATTCAGTGGGAGGCGTCATGTCTCTT
>NW_026780325.1:40000-41703 GCF_030144855.1 Hypanus sabinus | reverse complement strand
CTAACCCTAATCCTAACCCCAGCTCTAAGCCTAAGCCCCGCCCTAACCCGAGCCCTAACCCCAACCACAACCCTAACCCTAACCCTAACCCTAGCCCGAACCCAATCCCCGGGCGGGCAATCGGGTTGCCCGCCCGGGCCCTGGCAAATCGTTAACCAACGTCGGCGAGACAAGTCTTTAACCAGCCCGGCCGGGACAAGTCGTTAACCAACGTCGGCGAGACAAGTCGTTAACCAGCCCGGCCGGGACAAGTCGTTAACCAGCCCGGCCGGGACAAGTCGTTAACCAACCCTAATGCGGCGGGACTTGGAATAATTTCGACGTCTGCCGAGGACTGCGATGGGCGGTGCGATCTCCTGTAGTCCCGACGGAGGAGCCGCCCCTCGGCCGGCACGGCCCTCCGAAGACGTCCCCTCGCGGCCACCCGCCGAGGTATGACGCGTGCGGACCTGCCAGGAGCACAACCCAAACCTTAAAACTAACCCTGGCTATAGCACGAGCCCTAGCCCCAGCCCAAGCCCCAACCCATATCCTAGGCATAGCCCTGACCCTAGACCCAACCCTAGCCCTAACCCCAGCCCTAACCCTAAAGCTAACCCCCGCCCTAACCCGAGCCCTAGCCCCAACCCGAACGCTAACCCTAACCCTAACACCAACCCCAACCCTAGCCCTAACCCCAGCCCTAACCCTAAAGCTAACCCCCGCCCTCACCCGAGCCCTAGCCCCAACCCGAACGCTAACCCTAACCCTAACCCCAACCCCAACCCTAACCCTAACCCTAACCCTAGCCCCAGCCCAAGCCCCAACCCATATCCTAGCCCTAGCCCTGACCCTAGCCCCAACCCTAACGCTAACCCTAACCCCAGCCCTAACCCTAACGCTAACCCTAATCCTAACCCCAGCTCTAAGCCTAACCCCCGCCCTAACCCGAGCCCTAACCCCAACCCCGACCCTAACCCTAACCCTGACCCTAACCCTAACCCTAACCCTAACCCTGACCCTAACCCTAACCCTAACCCTAACCCTAACCCTAACCCTAACCCTAGCCCGAACCCAATCCCCGGGCGGGCAATCGGGTTGCCCGACCGGGCCCTGGCAAATCGTTAACCAACGTCGGCGAGACAAGTCGTTAACCAGCCCGGCCGGGACAAGTCGTTAACCAGCCCGGCCGGGACAAGTCGTTAACCAACGTCGGCGAGACAAGTCGTTAACCAGCCCGGCCGGGACAAGTCGTTAACCAACCCTAATGCGGCGGGACTTGGAATAATTTCGACGTCGGCCGAGGACTGCGATGGGCGGTGCGACCTCCTGTAGTCCCGACGGAGGAGCCGCCCCTCGGCCGGCACGACCCTCGGAAGACGTCCCCTCGCGGCAAGCCAGCCGAGGTATGACGCGTGCGGACCTGCCAGGAGCACAACCCAAACCTTAAAACTAACCCTGGCCATAGCACGAGCCCTAGCCCCAGCCCAAGCCCCAACCCATATCCTAGCCCTAGCCCTGACCCTAGCCCCAACCCTAACCCTAACCCCAACCCTAACCCTAACCCCAGCCCTAACCCTAAAGCTAACCCCAACCCTAACCCTAACCCTAGCCCCAACCCTGACCCTAACCCTAACCCTAGCCCCAACCCTAACCCTAACCCTAGCCCCAACCCTAACCCTAACCCTAACCCTAACCCTAACCCTAACCCTAACCCTAACCCT
>NW_026780325.1:17500-27500 GCF_030144855.1 Hypanus sabinus | reverse complement strand
GTCCGCTCCGGTGAGGTCCGCACCTTCACCGCCTAGGTATGGAGCGCGTGTGTGCCTGCCTTCTCGGGATGGTCGACGGCCGCCCGCCCGGCCCCCGTCATTCGTGGGCGCAGCAGTCTCGTCCGCCGGCGGGGGAATCCGGCTGATCGATCGCGGTGCAAACGTGCGAATGCCCAACGTCCAATTCCGTCCGAAGCATGAAGACCTCGGTCGGTATCGGGCCGCCCCGCGGCAGACCCATCAACCCACCTCCGGAGATGGTAACGAGCCGAGCGTGGAAGTTCGCCGCACGTGTCGAGACCGTCGCTTCCACTCGGCCTCTCCCAAAGGTAGGACCGACCAAGCCGCATCGATCGGGGAACAGAGGTCTCCGCAGACGACACTCGCGAGGGCACCCGTGGCAGGCCGGTTCCCACACAAGTCTCCGTCACACAAAGTGCGTGCTCCCCTCCTAAAAGGCTTTTGGCTACCCGTCGGTCTGCCGGCCGTCGCCCACGGTTCCCGCTCAGACCCTGTCCGGAGCCCCTGGCGCGTCCTCGGACTTCCCGTCTGCCTTCACCTCGGTAAGCATTCAAAAGCCTTTCCTGTCTATAAATCACTGTAAGTCGGAGCTCGCCTGGCCTCCCGCTTACTGAGTCCGAAATAACCCCCGAAGGTTCACTTCGGCCTCCGCACTGTGTGTGTTGTGTTGTCTGTCTGTCTCGTGTGTCAACCGTACCACTGGAAATCCGTCTAAGTGCCTCTGGAAAACGTGTTCCCGAAAATCTCCGGGAACCCCGCCAATGCCCCCGTACAGAAATTGCATGTGTCAAGTCGGCGGGACGCCTGCCGGAAGTCCTGCCGGGCAGGTCGTACCTTGGCCCGGCCAGGCGGGGCAAATGCAACCTTCATAGCGCTCTCCGGGCCTAACTGGTTAACCGGCGCCGCGACTGACCGTACAACAATGACGTGTGTCAAACCGGCGGTAAGACGCCCGGAGCTCACGCCGGCCTCGTCGCACCTCGGGCCCGCCCGACGGGCTGGATCCGACCTTCACAGACTTCCGCCGTCAATTGGTTAACCGGCGCGGCGCCGGGAGCACGCGCCTCTGTCGGCGGTCGGCCCTCCGGTAGTGCCGCCGTGCATCGTCCGCTTCGGCCGGCAGCAGGGCCCCGAATCAGCCTTCATTCCGACTTCCGAGTTGGGACTTGGAATAATTTCGACTTCTGCCAAGGTCTCGGATCGGCGGTGGGACCTGCGGTAGTCCCACCGAAAATGCCGCCCCTCGGCCGGCACGACCCTCCGAATTCGTCCCCTCGCGTCTCCCCGCCGCGGGACTTTGTCAGAAAATCATTCGGGCAAGGTTTCGATTCGGCGGCCCGAGCACCGGTAGTCAGCCCGTATATGCTGCCCCTCGGTCGGCTTGGGCCTGCGGATACGTCCCGCTGACTGACTTCCGCCATTGGGAATTCGTCCGAAAATCCATACGGGCGACCTTGGGAAGCGTGCGGAAATACCGCCGCGCGGCCCGGGTTAACGAAGTGGGGAGGCCCGTAACGCCCGTCGACCACTCCTAAGTGGTCGAGAAAAACGCCTCCCCGTAAATCTCCGGAAACCCCGCCAATGCCCCCGTACAGAAATTGCATGTGTCAAAGGGGCGGCCGTATCTGACCCCGGCTGCCGAGCCTCTGGAACTCCTGCCCGGCTACGACCCTCAAATCCGACCCGCATCCAGACTTCCGGAGCGGACTCAGTTAACGAATTGCCACCGGGCAACTGGTTAACCGGCAGTTCTCGGACGGCTCGTTAGCCGTGCCGACCGACCCCCCCGGCCGTGCGGTGGAGCAAGACAACAGTCCCCGGGCGGGCAATCGAGTTCCCGACCGGGCCCTGGCAGATCGTTAACCGGCCCGACCGGGACAAGTCGTTAACCAACTTCGGCGTGACAAATGGTTAACCGGCCCGGCCGGGACAAGTCGTTAACCAACTTCGGCGTGACAAATGGTTAACCGGCCCGGCCGGGACAAGTCGTTAACCGACGTCGGCGTGACAAATGGTTAACCGGCCGGGCCGGGACAAGTCGTTAACCAGACCCGAGCCGGCACTTCGGTAACCGACCGGGTCCGGTGCTGTCATGCAGAACAGGACAGAGACTTGGGCAGCGGCCCGGCGCGGACAGTTCTTCCGTTCGCCGGCTCGGTGACAATTGGTTAACCGACCGGGCTCAGGCAAATCGTTAACCGACTTCGGCGTGACAAATGGTTAACCGGCCCGGCCGGGACAAGTCGTTAACCGACGTCGGCGTGACAAATGGTTAACCGGCCGGGCCGGGACAAGTCGTTAACCAGACCCGAGCCGGCACTTCGGTAACCGACCGGGTCCGGTGCTGTCATGCAGAACAGGACAGAGACTTGGGCAGCGGCCCGGCGCGGACAGTTCTTCCGTTCGCCGGCTCGGTGACAATTGGTTAACCGACCGGGCTCAGGCAAATCGTTAACCGACGTCGGCGAGACAAATGGTTAACCGGCTCGGCCGGGACAAGTCGTTAACCGACTTCGGCGAGACAAATGGTTAACCGGCTCGGCCGGGACAAGTCGTTAACCAACTTCGGCGTGACAAATGGTTAACCGGCCCGGCCGGGACAAGTCGTTAACCAGACCCCAGCCGGCACTGCGGTAACCGACCGGGTCCGGTGCTGACATGCAGAACAGGACAGAGACTTAGGCAGCGGCCCGGCGCGGACAGTTCTTCCGTTCGCCGGCTCGTGACAATTGGTTAACCGACCGGGCTCAGGCAAATCGTTAACCGACTTCGGCGAGACAAATGGTTAACCGGCCCGGCCGGGACAAGTCGTTAACCAGACCCGAGCCGGCACTGCGGTGACCGACCGGGACCGGTGCTGACATGCAGAACAGGACAAAGACTTAGGCAGCGGCCCGGCGCGGACAGTTCTTCCGTTCGCGCCGGCTCGTGACAATTGGTTAACCGGCCCGGCCGGGACAAGTCGTTAACCAACTTCGGCGTGACAAATGGTTAACCGGCCCGGCCGGGACAAGTCGTTAACCGACGTCGGCGTGACAAATGGTTAACCGGCCGGGCCGGGACAAGTCGTTAACCAGACCCGAGCCGGCACTTCGGTAACCGACCGGGTCCGGTGCTGTCATGCAGAACAGGACAGAGACTTGGGCAGCGGCCCGGCGCGGACAGTTCTTCCGTTCGCCGGCTCGGTGACAATTGGTTAACCGACCGGGCTCAGGCAAATCGTTAACCGACGTCGGCGAGACAAATGGTTAACCGGCTCGGCCGGGACAAGTCGTTAACCGACTTCGGCGTGACAAATGGTTAACCGGCCCGGCCGGGACAAGTCGTTAACCAGACCCCAGCCGGCACTGCGGTAACCGACCGGGTCCGGTGCTGACATGCAGAACAGGACAAAGACTTGGGCAGCGGCCCGGCGCGGACAGTTCTTCCGTTCGCCGGCTCGGTGACAATTGGTTAACCGACCGGGCTCAGGCAAATCGTTAACCGACGTCGGCGAGACAAATGGTTAACCGGCTCGGCCGGGACAAGTCGTTAACCGACTTCGGCGAGACAAATGGTTAACCGGCTCGGCCGGGACAAGTCGTTAACCAACTTCGGCGTGACAAATGGTTAACCGGCCCGGCCGGGACAAGTCGTTAACCAGACCCCAGCCGGCACTGCGGTAACCGACCGGGTCCGGTGCTGACATGCAGAACAGGACAGAGACTTAGGCAGCGGCCCGGCGCGGACAGTTCTTCCGTTCGCCGGCTCGTGACAATTGGTTAACCGACCGGGCTCAGGCAAATCGTTAACCGACTTCGGCGAGACAAATGGTTAACCGGCCCGGCCGGGACAAGTCGTTAACCAGACCCGAGCCGGCACTGCGGTGACCGACCGGGACCGGTGCTGACATGCAGAACAGGACAAAGACTTAGGCAGCGGCCCTGCGCGGACAGTTCTTCCGTTCGCGCCGGCTCGTGACAATTGGTTAACCGGCCCGGCTGGGACAAATCGTTAACCGACGTCGGCGAGACAAATGGTTAACCGGCTCGGCCGGGACAAGTCGTTAACCGACTTCGGCGTGACAAATGGTTAACCGGCCCGGCCGGGACAAGTCGTTAACCAGACCCCAGCCGGCACTGCGGTAACCGACCGGGTCCGGTGCTGACATGCAGAACAGGACAGAGACTTAGGCAGCGGCCCGGCGCGGACAGTTCTTCCGTTCGCCGGCTCGTGACAATTGGTTAACCGACCGGGCTCAGGCAAATCGTTAACCGACTTCGGCGAGACAAATAGTTAACCGGCCCGGCCGGGACAAGTCGTTAACCAGACCCGAGCCGGCACTGCGGTGACCGACCGGGACCGGTGCTGACATGCAGAACAGGACAAAGACTTAGGCAGCGGCCCGGCGCGGACAGTTCTTCCGTTCGCGCCGGCTCGTGACAATTGGTTAACCGGCCCGGCTGGGACAAATCGTTAACCGACGTCGGCGAGACAAATGGTTAACCGGCTCGGCCGGGACAAGTCGTTAACCGACTTCGGCGTGACAAATGGTTAACCGGCCCGGCCGGGACAAGTCGTTAACCAGACCCCAGCCGGCACTGCGGTAACCGACCGGGTCCGGTGCTGACATGCAGAACAGGACAGAGACTTAGGCAGCGGCCCGGCGCGGACAGTTCTTCCGTTCGCCGGCTCGTGACAATTGGTTAACCGACCGGGCTCAGGCAAATCGTTAACCGACTTCGGCGAGACAAATGGTTAACCGGCTCGGCCGGGACAAGTCGTTAACCAACTTCGGCGTGACAAATGGTTAACCGGCCCGGCCGGGACAAGTCGTTAACCAGACCCCAGCCGGCACTGCGGTAACCGACCGGGTCCGGTGCTGACATGCAGAACAGGACAGAGACTTAGGCAGCGGCCCGGCGCGGACAGTTCTTCCGTTCGCCGGCTCGTGACAATTGGTTAACCGACCGGGCTCAGGCAAATCGTTAACCGACTTCGGCGAGACAAATGGTTAACCGGCCCGGCCGGGACAAGTCGTTAACCAGACCCGAGCCGGCACTGCGGTGACCGACCGGGACCGGTGCTGACATGCAGAACAGGACAAAGACTTAGGCAGCGGCCCGGCGCGGACAGTTCTTCCGTTCGCGCCGGCTCGTGACAATTGGTTAACCGGCCCGGCTGGGACAAATCGTTAACCGACGTCGGCGAGACAAATGGTTAACCGGCTCGGCCGGGACAAGTCGTTAACCAACTTCGGCGTGACAAATGGTTAACCGGCCCGGCCGGGACAAGTCGTTAACCAGACCCCAGCAGGCACTGCGGTAACCGACCGGGTCCGGTGCTGACGGGCAGAACAGGACAAAGACTTAGGCAGCAGCCCGGCGCGAACAGTTCTTCCGTTCCCCGGCTCGTGACGATTGGTTAACCGACCTCCGGTCCACCCTCCGAAAGTGCCGCCCCTCGGTCCGAACGTCGCTCCCAACACGTCCCCCGGCTGCTCCCCGCCGCGGGACCTTGTAGGTTTTGAATTCGGCGGAAGCCGTAGTTTTGGCCGAGCGCCATAACACGAGCCCTAGCCCCAGCCCAAGCCCTAACCCATATCCTAGCCCTAGCCCTAACCCTAACCCTAACCCCAGCCGTAACCCTAACGCAAGGCCCTAACCCTAACGCTAACCCTAACCCCCGCCCTAACCCTAAACCTAACCCCAGCCCTAACCCTGAACCTAACCCTAACCCTAGACCTAACCCCAGCCCTAACCCTAGCCCTGGCCCTAACCCTAACCCTAAACCTGGCCCGAACCCAATCCCCGGGCGGGCAATCGGTTTGCCCGACCGGGCCCTGGCAAATCGTTAACCAACGTCGGCGAGACAAATCGTTAACCAACGCCGGCGAGACAAATCGTTAACCAGCCCGGCCGGGACAAGTCGTTAACCAACCCTAATGCGGCGGGACTTGGAATAATTCCGACGTCTGCCGAGGACTGCGATGGGCGGTGCGACCTCCTGTAGTCCCGACGGAGGAGCCGCCCCTCGGCCGGCACGGCCCTCCGAAGACGTCCCCTCGCGGCCACCCGCCGAGGTATGACGCGTGCGGACCTGCCAGGAGCACAACCCAAACCTTAAAACTAACCCTGGCCATAGCACGAGCCCTAGCCCCAGCCCAAGCCCCAACCCATATCCTAGGCCTAGCCCTGACCCTAGCCCCAACCCTAGCCCTAACCCCAGCCCTAACCCTAAAGCTAACCCCCGCCCTAACCCGAGCCCTAGCCCCAACCCGAACGCTAAACCTAACCCTAACCCCAACCCCAACCCTAGCCCTAACCCCAGCCCTAACCCTAAAGCTAACCCCCGCCCTCACCCGAGCCCTAGCCCCAACCCGAACGCTAACCCTAACCCTAACCCCAACCCCAACCCTAACCCTAACCCTAACCCTAGCCCCAGCCCAAGCCCCAACCCATATCCTAGCCCTAGCCCTGACCCTAGCCCGAACCCTAACCCTAACCCTAACCCCAGCCCTAACCCTAAAGCTAACCCCAACCCTAACCCTAACCCTAGCCCCAACCCTAACGCTCACCCTAACCCCAGCCCTAACCCTAATCCTAACCCCAGCTCTAAGCCTAAGCCCCGCCCTAACCCGAGCCCTAACCCCAACCACAACCCTAACCCTAACCCTAACCCTAGCCCGAACCCAATCCCCGGGCGGGCAATCGGGTTGCCCGCCCGGGCCCTGGCAAATCGTTAACCAACGTCGGCGAGACAAGTCTTTAACCAGCCCGGCCGGGACAAGTCGTTAACCAACGTCGGCGAGACAAGTCGTTAACCAGCCCGGCCGGGACAAGTCGTTAACCAGCCCGGCCGGGACAAGTCGTTAACCAACCCTAATGCGGCGGGACTTGGAATAATTTCGACGTCTGCCGAGGACTGCGATGGGCGGTGCGATCTCCTGTAGTCCCGACGGAGGAGCCGCCCCTCGGCCGGCACGGCCCTCCGAAGACGTCCCCTCGCGGCCACCCGCCGAGGTATGACGCGTGCGGACCTGCCAGGAGCACAACCCAAACCTTAAAACTAACCCTGGCTATAGCACGAGCCCTAGCCCCAGCCCAAGCCCCAACCCATATCCTAGGCATAGCCCTGACCCTAGACCCAACCCTAGCCCTAACCCCAGCCCTAACCCTAAAGCTAACCCCCGCCCTAACCCGAGCCCTAGCCCCAACCCGAACGCTAACCCTAACCCTAACACCAACCCCAACCCTAGCCCTAACCCCAGCCCTAACCCTAAAGCTAACCCCCGCCCTCACCCGAGCCCTAGCCCCAACCCGAACGCTAACCCTAACCCTAACCCCAACCCCAACCCTAACCCTAACCCTAACCCTAGCCCCAGCCCAAGCCCCAACCCATATCCTAGCCCTAGCCCTGACCCTAGCCCCAACCCTAACGCTAACCCTAACCCCAGCCCTAACCCTAACGCTAACCCTAATCCTAACCCCAGCTCTAAGCCTAACCCCCGCCCTAACCCGAGCCCTAACCCCAACCCCGACCCTAACCCTAACCCTGACCCTAACCCTAACCCTAACCCTAACCCTGACCCTAACCCTAACCCTAACCCTAACCCTAACCCTAACCCTAACCCTAGCCCGAACCCAATCCCCGGGCGGGCAATCGGGTTGCCCGACCGGGCCCTGGCAAATCGTTAACCAACGTCGGCGAGACAAGTCGTTAACCAGCCCGGCCGGGACAAGTCGTTAACCAGCCCGGCCGGGACAAGTCGTTAACCAACGTCGGCGAGACAAGTCGTTAACCAGCCCGGCCGGGACAAGTCGTTAACCAACCCTAATGCGGCGGGACTTGGAATAATTTCGACGTCGGCCGAGGACTGCGATGGGCGGTGCGACCTCCTGTAGTCCCGACGGAGGAGCCGCCCCTCGGCCGGCACGACCCTCGGAAGACGTCCCCTCGCGGCAAGCCAGCCGAGGTATGACGCGTGCGGACCTGCCAGGAGCACAACCCAAACCTTAAAACTAACCCTGGCCATAGCACGAGCCCTAGCCCCAGCCCAAGCCCCAACCCATATCCTAGCCCTAGCCCTGACCCTAGCCCCAACCCTAACCCTAACCCCAACCCTAACCCTAACCCCAGCCCTAACCCTAAAGCTAACCCCAACCCTAACCCTAACCCTAGCCCCAACCCTGACCCTAACCCTAACCCTAGCCCCAACCCTAACCCTAACCCTAGCCCCAACCCTAACCCTAACCCTAACCCTAACCCTAACCCTAACCCTAACCCTAACCCTAACCCTAACCCTAACCCTAACCCTAACCCTAACCCTAACCCTAACCCTAACCCTAACCCTAGCCCGAACCCAATCCCCGGGCGGGCAATCGGGTTGCCCGACCGGGCCCTGGCAAATCGTTAACCAACGTCGGCGAGACAAGTCGTTAACCAGCCCTGCCGGGACAAGTCGTTAACCAACGTCGGCGAGACAAGTCGTTAACCAGCCCGGCCGGGACAAGTCGTTAACCAACCCTAATGCGGCGGGACTTGGAATAATTCCGACGTCTGCCGAGGACTGCGATGGGCGGTGCGACCTCCTGTAGTCCCGACGGAGGAGCCGCCCCTCGGCCGGCACGGCCCTCCGAAGACGCCCCCTCGCGGCAGCCCGCCGAGCTATGGCGCGCGGGGACCTGCCAGGAGCACAAGCCAAACCTTAACCCTAACCCTGGCACTAACCCTAACCCTAACCCTGACGCCAGCCCTAACCCTAACACTAGCCCTAACTAACCCTAACCCTCACCCTCACCCTAAAACGCCCAGTCTTTGCAACTGGGCGTACGTCGGTCCCGCAGCGGCGCGCGGCTAATTCGCCCCTGGACCTGCTAGCACCTTCTGCGAATACCGGCGAAGACGCTGACCCAGCCAGCCAGCCAACGCGCTCGTCTGTGCCGGCACACTGCAGCTCGGCAACCGGGGAGCCCACAGCCAAGCCCTCGCGAGGCTGCTGTAGCTGGCCCACCCACCCACCTCCCCCAAAGACGGGTCGTGTGGGAGCCAGGTGTCCGGACCCGGGCTGCGGTTAACCATTTACCCGCGTGCAATTCGTTAACCGACTCTGCTTCGGAAGTCCCGATGCGGGACGGATTTGCCGGCCGCTGCCGGCCCGGAGTTCCGGAGACCCGGCCGCCGGGGTCAGATTCGGCCGCCCCTTTGACACATGCAATTTCTGTACGGGGGCATTGGCGGGGTTCCCGGAGATATATGGGGAGGCGTTTTTCTCGACCACCTAGGAGTGGTCGACAGGCGGTACGGGCCTCCCCACTTCGTTAACCCGGGCCGCGCGGCGGCATTTACGGGCGAACGGCGACTTCGCCCGTCCGTCCGGCCGGACGGATTTTCCCACCGATTCCCACTGGCGGAAGTCCGCATGGGGACCGATTCGGTGGCCTCTGCCGGCCGGGGGGTCGCCCTCCTCGGGCAGCCTGCCGGTGCCCGGGCCGCCGAGTCGGAACCTTGGCCGAATGAATTTCGGACAAATGCCCCGATGCGGAAGTCCGTAAGGGGGCCGATTCGGAGGGCTGTGCCGGCCGGCCGGCCGGCGACACTTTCGGCCGGACCACCGGAGCTCCCCGCGAGTCCCGACTCCGAGACTTGGAGTCGCGGGCGGGAGCCACGGTCGAGGCGCGGCATCCGTCCACGGTGGGACCACCACCTGCGGAGGGCCGCCCGTCGACCGAGGCGAGCTAGCTCCGGTCGAACGCAGCGGCGCCGGTTAACGAAGAGGCGCCTGAATTTACCGCCCACACCGACAACACTAATTATGCCCATCGGCGCGCCGCGAAGTCGGCTGGGCAACTCGTTAACCAACCCGATCTGCGCGCAGCAGCTGGCCCGGGCAACTGGTTAACCGAGCCGGACTTTCTGATTCGGCGTGCACCAAGTCCGGGCGGGGCAACTCGTTAACCGACGCACCGTCTGTACCAGCAGCCGCGGCCAAGTCCGGGCG
>NW_026780325.1:0-7500 GCF_030144855.1 Hypanus sabinus | reverse complement strand
GTTCGTGCGTTAGGTCGACTGCCGCGCTCGTGCACGTGGCCTCCCCGCCGCCGGGGTAGGTCGGTGCTCGGTTCAGCCATCGGCGGCTCCCCTCGGGTCGCGGGAGTCCGCTGGGTGTCGCTCCGCCGCACGCGCCCCTGGCGCACGTACGCGTCGCGGACACCCCTTTCTCACTCTCTCCCTCTCCGGATTCGTGTGCGAATGCCGAGAAACGTACCGACAACTTTCTGCACCGCCCGCCGGACCGCTCGCCGAGTTGAGGCTCTCCTCGCCCCGAGGAGACTGGCCTTCTCGCGGAACCGGAGGCTGCACGCGGACCGCTGTGGCGACCGGACGTCTCCGGCCTCTGCGGGAGCGGGGAGGGGACGCGCGGGTGTCGCCCGACCTCGAGTGAATCGCACACCGGCCGGCCGTCGGTCGGGGCCACCGCACGCGCAGGGCCTCTCCTCCCTCTCGTTCGTGACCGAGGATCAACGCTTCGGTTGCGTGGCTGCACGGGCATCTCTTGCCACTCTAGTTTTCGGACTTCCCCCGACTCTCTCGCCTTGCCTGTGCGGCGCGAGAGAGTGCTGCTGCGGCCGGCGCGCCCGTCCCCTGCACTCTCGGGGCCACGCTCGTCGCGGCGCCGCGCCGCCCCCTCTCGAGCCGCGTCGCTGGGTGGGGTCCGCACCCGCACCGCTCCTGCCGAGTTGGCTCTCGGGACGGTCGACGGTCGCCGCTCGCCTCCGACGGCCCGGGGCCAACGCCGCGCCGGTGAGCGCCTCGCCATCCCGCCCCGTCGTCCGCTCCGGTGAGGTCCGCACCTTCACCGCCTAGGTATGGAGCGCGTGTGTGCCTGCCTTCTCGGGATGGTCGACGGCCGCCCGCCCGGCCCCCGTCATTCGTGGGCGCAGCAGTCTCGTCCGCCGGCGGGGGAATCCGGCTGATCGATCGCGGTGCAAACGTGCGAATGCCCAACGTCCAATTCCGTCCGAAGCATGAAGACCTCGGTCGGTATCGGGCCGCCCCGCGGCAGACCCATCAACCCACCTCCGGAGATGGTAACGAGCCGAGCGTGGAAGTTCGCCGCACGTGTCGAGACCGTCGCTTCCACTCGGCCTCTCCCAAAGGTAGGACCGACCAAGCCGCATCGATCGGGGAACAGAGGTCTCCGCAGACGACACTCGCGAGGGCACCCGTGGCAGGCCGGTTCCCACACAAGTCTCCGTCACACAAAGTGCGTGCTCCCCTCCTAAAAGGCTTTTGGCTACCCGTCGGTCTGCCGGCCGTCGCCCACGGTTCCCGCTCAGACCCTGTCCGGAGCCCCTGGCGCGTCCTCGGACTTCCCGTCTGCCTTCACCTCGGTAAGCATTCAAAAGCCTTTCCTGTCTATAAATCACTGTAAGTCGGAGCTCGCCTGGCCTCCCGCTTACTGAGTCCGAAATAACCCCCGAAGGTTCACTTCGGCCTCCGCACTGTGTGTGTTGTGTTGTCTGTCTGTCTCGTGTGTCAACCGTACCACTGGAAATCCGTCTAAGTGCCTCTGGAAAACGTGTTCCCGAAAATCTCCGGGAACCCCGCCAATGCCCCCGTACAGAAATTGCATGTGTCAAGTCGGCGGGACGCCTGCCGGAAGTCCTGCCGGGCAGGTCGTACCTTGGCCCGGCCAGGCGGGGCAAATGCAACCTTCATAGCGCTCTCCGGGCCTAACTGGTTAACCGGCGCCGCGACTGACCGTACAACAATGACGTGTGTCAAACCGGCGGTAAGACGCCCGGAGCTCACGCCGGCCTCGTCGCACCTCGGGCCCGCCCGACGGGCTGGATCCGACCTTCACAGACTTCCGCCGTCAATTGGTTAACCGGCGCGGCGCCGGGAGCACGCGCCTCTGTCGGCGGTCGGCCCTCCGGTAGTGCCGCCGTGCATCGTCCGCTTCGGCCGGCAGCAGGGCCCCGAATCAGCCTTCATTCCGACTTCCGAGTTGGGACTTGGAATAATTTCGACTTCTGCCAAGGTCTCGGATCGGCGGTGGGACCTGCGGTAGTCCCACCGAAAATGCCGCCCCTCGGCCGGCACGACCCTCCGAATTCGTCCCCTCGCGTCTCCCCGCCGCGGGACTTTGTCAGAAAATCATTCGGGCAAGGTTTCGATTCGGCGGCCCGAGCACCGGTAGTCAGCCCGTATATGCTGCCCCTCGGTCGGCTTGGGCCTGCGGATACGTCCCGCTGACTGACTTCCGCCATTGGGAATTCGTCCGAAAATCCATACGGGCGACCTTGGGAAGCGTGCGGAAATACCGCCGCGCGGCCCGGGTTAACGAAGTGGGGAGGCCCGTAACGCCCGTCGACCACTCCTAAGTGGTCGAGAAAAACGCCTCCCCGTAAATCTCCGGAAACCCCGCCAATGCCCCCGTACAGAAATTGCATGTGTCAAAGGGGCGGCCGTATCTGACCCCGGCTGCCGAGCCTCTGGAACTCCTGCCCGGCTACGACCCTCAAATCCGACCCGCATCCAGACTTCCGGAGCGGACTCAGTTAACGAATTGCCACCGGGCAACTGGTTAACCGGCAGTTCTCGGACGGCTCGTTAGCCGTGCCGACCGACCCCCCCGGCCGTGCGGTGGAGCAAGACAACAGTCCCCGGGCGGGCAATCGAGTTCCCGACCGGGCCCTGGCAGATCGTTAACCGGCCCGACCGGGACAAGTCGTTAACCAACTTCGGCGTGACAAATGGTTAACCGGCCCGGCCGGGACAAGTCGTTAACCAACTTCGGCGTGACAAATGGTTAACCGGCCCGGCCGGGACAAGTCGTTAACCGACGTCGGCGTGACAAATGGTTAACCGGCCGGGCCGGGACAAGTCGTTAACCAGACCCGAGCCGGCACTTCGGTAACCGACCGGGTCCGGTGCTGTCATGCAGAACAGGACAGAGACTTGGGCAGCGGCCCGGCGCGGACAGTTCTTCCGTTCGCCGGCTCGGTGACAATTGGTTAACCGACCGGGCTCAGGCAAATCGTTAACCGACTTCGGCGTGACAAATGGTTAACCGGCCCGGCCGGGACAAGTCGTTAACCGACGTCGGCGTGACAAATGGTTAACCGGCCGGGCCGGGACAAGTCGTTAACCAGACCCGAGCCGGCACTTCGGTAACCGACCGGGTCCGGTGCTGTCATGCAGAACAGGACAGAGACTTGGGCAGCGGCCCGGCGCGGACAGTTCTTCCGTTCGCCGGCTCGGTGACAATTGGTTAACCGACCGGGCTCAGGCAAATCGTTAACCGACGTCGGCGAGACAAATGGTTAACCGGCTCGGCCGGGACAAGTCGTTAACCGACTTCGGCGAGACAAATGGTTAACCGGCTCGGCCGGGACAAGTCGTTAACCAACTTCGGCGTGACAAATGGTTAACCGGCCCGGCCGGGACAAGTCGTTAACCAGACCCCAGCCGGCACTGCGGTAACCGACCGGGTCCGGTGCTGACATGCAGAACAGGACAGAGACTTAGGCAGCGGCCCGGCGCGGACAGTTCTTCCGTTCGCCGGCTCGTGACAATTGGTTAACCGACCGGGCTCAGGCAAATCGTTAACCGACTTCGGCGAGACAAATGGTTAACCGGCCCGGCCGGGACAAGTCGTTAACCAGACCCGAGCCGGCACTGCGGTGACCGACCGGGACCGGTGCTGACATGCAGAACAGGACAAAGACTTAGGCAGCGGCCCGGCGCGGACAGTTCTTCCGTTCGCGCCGGCTCGTGACAATTGGTTAACCGGCCCGGCCGGGACAAGTCGTTAACCAACTTCGGCGTGACAAATGGTTAACCGGCCCGGCCGGGACAAGTCGTTAACCGACGTCGGCGTGACAAATGGTTAACCGGCCGGGCCGGGACAAGTCGTTAACCAGACCCGAGCCGGCACTTCGGTAACCGACCGGGTCCGGTGCTGTCATGCAGAACAGGACAGAGACTTGGGCAGCGGCCCGGCGCGGACAGTTCTTCCGTTCGCCGGCTCGGTGACAATTGGTTAACCGACCGGGCTCAGGCAAATCGTTAACCGACGTCGGCGAGACAAATGGTTAACCGGCTCGGCCGGGACAAGTCGTTAACCGACTTCGGCGTGACAAATGGTTAACCGGCCCGGCCGGGACAAGTCGTTAACCAGACCCCAGCCGGCACTGCGGTAACCGACCGGGTCCGGTGCTGACATGCAGAACAGGACAAAGACTTGGGCAGCGGCCCGGCGCGGACAGTTCTTCCGTTCGCCGGCTCGGTGACAATTGGTTAACCGACCGGGCTCAGGCAAATCGTTAACCGACGTCGGCGAGACAAATGGTTAACCGGCTCGGCCGGGACAAGTCGTTAACCGACTTCGGCGAGACAAATGGTTAACCGGCTCGGCCGGGACAAGTCGTTAACCAACTTCGGCGTGACAAATGGTTAACCGGCCCGGCCGGGACAAGTCGTTAACCAGACCCCAGCCGGCACTGCGGTAACCGACCGGGTCCGGTGCTGACATGCAGAACAGGACAGAGACTTAGGCAGCGGCCCGGCGCGGACAGTTCTTCCGTTCGCCGGCTCGTGACAATTGGTTAACCGACCGGGCTCAGGCAAATCGTTAACCGACTTCGGCGAGACAAATGGTTAACCGGCCCGGCCGGGACAAGTCGTTAACCAGACCCGAGCCGGCACTGCGGTGACCGACCGGGACCGGTGCTGACATGCAGAACAGGACAAAGACTTAGGCAGCGGCCCTGCGCGGACAGTTCTTCCGTTCGCGCCGGCTCGTGACAATTGGTTAACCGGCCCGGCTGGGACAAATCGTTAACCGACGTCGGCGAGACAAATGGTTAACCGGCTCGGCCGGGACAAGTCGTTAACCGACTTCGGCGTGACAAATGGTTAACCGGCCCGGCCGGGACAAGTCGTTAACCAGACCCCAGCCGGCACTGCGGTAACCGACCGGGTCCGGTGCTGACATGCAGAACAGGACAGAGACTTAGGCAGCGGCCCGGCGCGGACAGTTCTTCCGTTCGCCGGCTCGTGACAATTGGTTAACCGACCGGGCTCAGGCAAATCGTTAACCGACTTCGGCGAGACAAATAGTTAACCGGCCCGGCCGGGACAAGTCGTTAACCAGACCCGAGCCGGCACTGCGGTGACCGACCGGGACCGGTGCTGACATGCAGAACAGGACAAAGACTTAGGCAGCGGCCCGGCGCGGACAGTTCTTCCGTTCGCGCCGGCTCGTGACAATTGGTTAACCGGCCCGGCTGGGACAAATCGTTAACCGACGTCGGCGAGACAAATGGTTAACCGGCTCGGCCGGGACAAGTCGTTAACCGACTTCGGCGTGACAAATGGTTAACCGGCCCGGCCGGGACAAGTCGTTAACCAGACCCCAGCCGGCACTGCGGTAACCGACCGGGTCCGGTGCTGACATGCAGAACAGGACAGAGACTTAGGCAGCGGCCCGGCGCGGACAGTTCTTCCGTTCGCCGGCTCGTGACAATTGGTTAACCGACCGGGCTCAGGCAAATCGTTAACCGACTTCGGCGAGACAAATGGTTAACCGGCTCGGCCGGGACAAGTCGTTAACCAACTTCGGCGTGACAAATGGTTAACCGGCCCGGCCGGGACAAGTCGTTAACCAGACCCCAGCCGGCACTGCGGTAACCGACCGGGTCCGGTGCTGACATGCAGAACAGGACAGAGACTTAGGCAGCGGCCCGGCGCGGACAGTTCTTCCGTTCGCCGGCTCGTGACAATTGGTTAACCGACCGGGCTCAGGCAAATCGTTAACCGACTTCGGCGAGACAAATGGTTAACCGGCCCGGCCGGGACAAGTCGTTAACCAGACCCGAGCCGGCACTGCGGTGACCGACCGGGACCGGTGCTGACATGCAGAACAGGACAAAGACTTAGGCAGCGGCCCGGCGCGGACAGTTCTTCCGTTCGCGCCGGCTCGTGACAATTGGTTAACCGGCCCGGCTGGGACAAATCGTTAACCGACGTCGGCGAGACAAATGGTTAACCGGCTCGGCCGGGACAAGTCGTTAACCAACTTCGGCGTGACAAATGGTTAACCGGCCCGGCCGGGACAAGTCGTTAACCAGACCCCAGCAGGCACTGCGGTAACCGACCGGGTCCGGTGCTGACGGGCAGAACAGGACAAAGACTTAGGCAGCAGCCCGGCGCGAACAGTTCTTCCGTTCCCCGGCTCGTGACGATTGGTTAACCGACCTCCGGTCCACCCTCCGAAAGTGCCGCCCCTCGGTCCGAACGTCGCTCCCAACACGTCCCCCGGCTGCTCCCCGCCGCGGGACCTTGTAGGTTTTGAATTCGGCGGAAGCCGTAGTTTTGGCCGAGCGCCATAACACGAGCCCTAGCCCCAGCCCAAGCCCTAACCCATATCCTAGCCCTAGCCCTAACCCTAACCCTAACCCCAGCCGTAACCCTAACGCAAGGCCCTAACCCTAACGCTAACCCTAACCCCCGCCCTAACCCTAAACCTAACCCCAGCCCTAACCCTGAACCTAACCCTAACCCTAGACCTAACCCCAGCCCTAACCCTAGCCCTGGCCCTAACCCTAACCCTAAACCTGGCCCGAACCCAATCCCCGGGCGGGCAATCGGTTTGCCCGACCGGGCCATGGCAAATCGTTAACCAACGTCGGCGAGACAAATCGTTAACCAACGCCGGCGAGACAAATCGTTAACCAGCCCGGCCGGGACAAGTCGTTAACCAACCCTAATGCGGCGGGACTTGGAATAATTCCGACGTCTGCCGAGGACTGCGATGGGCGGTGCGACCTCCTGTAGTCCCGACGGAGGAGCCGCCCCTCGGCCGGCACGGCCCTCCGAAGACGTCCCCTCGCGGCCACCCGCCGAGGTATGACGCGTGCGGACCTGCCAGGAGCACAACCCAAACCTTAAAACTAACCCTGGCCATAGCACGAGCCCTAGCCCCAGCCCAAGCCCCAACCCATATCCTAGGCCTAGCCCTGACCCTAGCCCCAACCCTAGCCCTAACCCCAGCCCTAACCCTAAAGCTAACCCCCGCCCTAACCCGAGCCCTAGCCCCAACCCGAACGCTAAACCTAACCCTAACCCCAACCCCAACCCTAGCCCTAACCCCAGCCCTAACCCTAAAGCTAACCCCCGCCCTCACCCGAGCCCTAGCCCCAACCCGAACGCTAACCCTAACCCTAACCCCAACCCCAACCCTAACCCTAACCCTAACCCTAGCCCCAGCCCAAGCCCCAACCCATATCCTAGCCCTAGCCCTGACCCTAGCCCGAACCCTAACCCTAACCCTAACCCCAGCCCTAACCCTAAAGCTAACCCCAACCCTAACCCTAACCCTAGCCCCAACCCTAACGCTCACCCTAACCCCAGCCCTAACCCTAATCCTAACCCCAGCTCTAAGCCTAAGCCCCGCCCTAACCCGAGCCCTAACCCCAACCACAACCCTAACCCTAACCCTAACCCTAGCCCGAACCCAATCCCCGGGCGGGCAATCGGGTTGCC
>NW_026780324.1:32500-41746 GCF_030144855.1 Hypanus sabinus | reverse complement strand
CAAACACACACAACACACACACTCACACACAGACACACACTCACACACACACACTCACAGAAACACACACACACTCACACACAGACACGCACACTCACGCACACACACACTCACACAAACACACACAGACACACACACACTCACACACAGACACTCACACACACACAAAACACACACACACACTCACAGACACACTCACACAAACACACTCACACACAGATACACACACACTCACACAAACACACTCACACACAGATACACACACAATCAAACAAACACACAGACTGACACACACACTCACACACACACACTCACACACACACTCACACAAACACACACACTCACACACAGATACACACACTCACACACACACGCTCACATCAAACACACACACACACACACACTCACACACACAGACACACACTCACACACACACACTCACAGAACACACAGACACTGACACACAGACACGCACACTCACGCACACACACACTCACACAAACACACACAGACACACACACACTCACACACACACACTCACACACAGACACACACACTCACACAGCCTCACACACAACACTCACACAACACACTCACACACAGATACACAAACAATCAAACAAACACACAGAGAGACACACACACTCACACAAACACACACACTCACTCAGACACACACACACACTCACAGAAACACTCACACTCACACACAGATGCACACACACACGCTCACACAAACACACACACACACACACACAGACACACACACTCACACACACACACTCACACAAACAGACACACTCAACACAGACACACACATTCACACTAACACACACACAAACACATACACAGACACACACAGATACAGACACTCACACACACTCACACAAACACACTCACACACTCACACACAGACACACACATTCACACAAACACACACACAAAGACACACACAGACACACACAGATACAGACACTCACACACACACTCACACTCACACAAAGATACACACACACACTCTCACACAAACACCACACACTCACACACACAGGACACACAGACACACACACACACAGACACACAGACACACACTCACACATACACACACACTCACAGACAGACACACACACTCACACAAACACAGTCACACACAGATACACACACACAATCACAGAAACACACACTCACCACACAGGACACTCACACACACACAAACACACACACACACTCACAGACACACTCACACACAGACGCACACACTCACACTAACACACGCTCTCACACAAACACACACACACACACACTCACTCACACACAGACACACACACACACTCACACAAACACTCACACAAACACACTCACACACAATCACACACAAACACACACTCACACTCAGACACACACACACTCACAGAAACACACACACTCACACACAGATACACACACTCACACACACACGCTCACACAAACACACACACTCAGACAGACACGCACACACTGACACAAACACACACACTCACACACAGACACACACACACTCACACACACACACTCACACACACACTCACAGAAACACTCACACAAACACACACACACTCACACACACACACTCACAAACAGATACAGACACACACACTCACACAAACACACACACAGACACACACCGCACACACACAGACTCACACACACACACACACTCTCACACAAACACACACTCACACACACACTCACACACACACTCACACACAGACACACACACTCACACAAACACACACACAGACACACACATCCACACACTCACACTCACACAAACACACACACACTCAGACACACACACACTCACAGAAACACACACACTCACACACAGATACACACACACGCTCACACAAACACACACACACAGACACACACACTCACACACAAGCACTCACACTCACACAAACACACACACTCACACACAGACACACACACACTCACACACACACACACTCACACAAACACACACACAGACACACACACACACACAGGCACACCAATCACACACACACACTCACACAAACACTCACACAAACACACACACACTCACACACACACACTCACAAACAGATACAGACACACACACACTCACACAAACACACACACAGACACACACGCACACACACAGACTCACAGGACACACACACACTCTCACACAAACACACACTCACACACACACTCACACACACACTCACACACAGACACACACACTCACACAAACACACACACAGACACACACATCCACACACTCACACTCACACAAACACACACACACTCAGACACACACACACTCACAGAAACTCACACACTCACACAGACACACATACTCACGCACACACGCACTCACACAAACACACACACAGTCACACAGACACACACTCACACACACACACACCCACACACAGGAAAACCACACTCACAGAAACTCACACACTCACACACAGACACACACACTCAACAAAACACACACACAGACACACACACACTCACACACACACACACACACAGACACACAGACACACACTCACACATACACACACACTCACACACAGACACACACACTCACACACACACTCACACAAACACACTCACACACAGACACACACACACTCACACACACACTCACACACAGACGCACACACTCAGACTAACACACACTCTGATACAAACACACACGCACAGACACACACACACTCACATACAGACACACACACACTCACCACAGACTCACACACTCACTCACACACACTCACTCTCACACACTAAACACACACACACACAGACCACCACACTCACACAAACACACACACATACACTCAGACACACACACACTCACAGAAACTCACACACTCACACACAGACACACACACTCACGCACACACGCACTCACGCAAACACACACACAGACACATAGACACACACTCACACACACACACACACTCACACAAACACTCACACACATATTCTCACACACACTCACACAAACACACTCACACACAGATACACACACACACTCACACAAACAAACACACTCACACACAGATACACACACTCACACTCACACACACACTCACACACATATACAGACACTCACACACTCACACAAACTCACACACACACACAAGACTCACACTCACAAACACACACACACCCACACACACACACACTCACACAAACACACTCACACACAGATACACACACACACTCACACAAACAGACACACTCACACACAGACACACACAATTCACACAAACACACACACAAACACATACACAGACACACACAGATACAGACACTCACACACACTCACACAAACACACTCACACACTCACACACAGACACACACATTCACACAAACACACACACAAACACACACACAGACACACACAGATACAGACACTCACACACACACTCACACTCACACACAGATACACACACACACTCTCACACAAACACACACACTCACACACACAGACACACAGACACACACACACACAGACACACAGACACACACTCACGCATACACACACACTCACAGACAGACACACACACTCACACAAACACAGTCACACACAGATACACACACACAATCACAGAAACACACACTCACACACAGACACTCACACACACACAAACACACACACACACTCACAGACACACTCACACACAGACGCACACACTCACACTAACACCCGCTCTCACACAAACACACACACACACACACTCACTCACACACAGACACACACACACACTCACACAAACACTCACACAAACACACTCACACACAATCACACAAACACACACTCACACTCAGACACACACACACTCACAGAAACACACACACTCACACACAGATACACACACTCACACACACACGCTCACACAAACACACACACTCAGACAGACACGCACACACTGACACAAACACACACACTCACACACAGACACACACACACTCACACACACACACACTCACACACACACACTCACAGAAACACTCACACAAACACACACACACTCACACACACACACTCACAAACAGATACAGACACACACACACTCACACAAACACACACACAGACACACACGCACACACACAGACTCACACACACACACACTCTCACACAACCACACACTCACACACACACTCACAGACACACTCACACACAGACACACACACTCACACAAACACACACACAGACACACACACCCACACACTCACACTCACACAAACACACACACACACTCAGACACACACACACACACTCACACAGAAACTCACACACTCACACAGACACACATACTCACGCACACACGCACTCACACACAGACACTCACACACACACAAACACACACACACACTCACAGACACACTCACACAAACACACTCACACACAGATACACACACAATCAAACAAACACACAGACTGACACACACACTCACACACACACACTCACACACACACTCACACAAACACACACACTCACACACAGATACACACACTCACACACACACGCTCACACAAACACACACACACACACACACACTCACACACACAGACACACACTCACACACACACACTCACAGAAACACACACACACTCACACACAGACACGCACACTCACGCACACACACACTCACACAAACACACACAGACACACACACACTCACACACACACACTCACACACAGACACACACACTCACACAGCCTCACACACACACTCACACAAACACTCACACAAACACACTCACACACAGATACACAAACAATCAAACAAACACACAGAGAGACACACACACTCACACAAACACACACACACAGACACACACACAGACACACACATTCACACAAACACACACACAAACACACACACAGACACACACAGATACAGACACTCACACACACACTCACACTCACACACAGATACACACACACACTCTCACACAAAACACACACACTCACACACACAGACACACAGACACACACACACACAGACACACAGACACACACTCACGCATACACACACACTCACAGACAGACACACACACTCACACAAACACAGTCACACACAGATACACACACACAATCACAGAAACACACACTCACACACAGACACTCACACACACACAAACACACACACACACTCACAGACACACTCACACACAGACGCACACACTCACACTAACACACGCTCTCACACAAACACACACACACACACACTCACTCACACACAGACACACACACACACTCACACAAACACTCACACAAACACACTCAACACAATCACACAAACACACACTCACACTCAGACACACACACACTCACAGAAACACACACACTCACACACAGATACACACACTCACACACACACGCTCACACAAACACACACACTCAGACAGACACGCACACACTGACACAAACACACACACTCACACACAGACACACACACACTCACACACACACACACTCACACACACACACTCACAGAAACACTCACACAAACACACACACACTCACACACACACACTCACAAACAGATACAGACACACACACACTCACACAAACACACACACAGACACACACGCACACACACAGACTCACACACACACACACTCTCACACAAACACACACTCACACACACACTCACAGACACACTCACACACAGACACACACACTCACACAAACACACACACAGACACACACACCCACACACTCACACTCACACAAACACACACACACACTCAGACACACACACACACACTCACAGAAACTCACACACTCACACAGACACACATACTCACGCACACACGCACTCACACACAGACACTCACACACACACAAACACACACACACACTCACAGACACACTCACACAAACACACTCACACACAGATACACACACAATCAAACAAACACACAGACTGACACACACACTCACACACACACACTCACACACACACTCACACAAACACACACACTCACACACAGATACACACACTCACACACACACGCTCACACAAACACACACACACACACACACTCACACACACAGACACACACTCACACACACACACTCACAGAAACACACACACACACTCACACACAGACACGCACACTCACGCCACACACACACTCACACAAACACACACAGACACACACACACTCACACACACACACTCACACACAGACACACACACTCACACAGCCTCACACACACACTCACACAAACACTCACACAAACACACTCACACACAGATACACAAACAATCAAACAAACACACAGAGAGACACACACACTCACACAAACACACACACACAGACACACACACACACACTCACAGAAACACTCACACTCACACACAGATGCACACACACACGCTCACACAAACACACACACACACACACACACAGACACACACACTCACACACACACACTCACACAAACAGACACACTCACACACAGACACACACATTCACACAAACACACACACAAACACATACACAGACACACACAGATACAGACACTCACACACACTCACACAAACACACATACACTCACACACAGACACACACATTCACACAAACACACACACAAACACACACACTCACACACACAGACACACAGACACACACACACACAGACACACAGACACACACTCACACATACACACACACTCACAGACAGACACACACACTCACACAAACACAGTCACACACAGATACACACACACAATCACAGAAACACACTCACACACAGACACTCACACACACACAAAACACACACACACACTCACAGACACACTCACACAAACACACTCACACACAGATACACACACAATCAAACAAACACACAGACTGACACACACACTCACACACACACACTCACACACACACTCACACAAACACACACACTCACACACAGATACACACACTCACACACACACACTCACAGAAACACACACACACTCACACACAGACACGCACACTCACGCACACACACACTCACACAAACACACACAGACACACACACACTCACACACACACACTCACACACAGACACTCACACACACACAAACACACACACACACTCACAGACACACTCACACAAACACACTCACACACAGATACACACACAATCAAACAAACACACAGACTGACACACACACACACAGGCACACCAACTCACACACACACACTCACACAAACACTCACACAAACACACACACACTCACACACACACACTCACAAACAGATACAGACACACACACACTCACACAAACACACACACAGACACACACGCACACACACAGACTCACACACACATACACACTCTCACACAAACACACACACAGACACACACATCCACACACTCACACTCACACAAACACACACACACTCAGACACACACACACTCACAGAAACTCACACACTCACACAGACACACATACTCACGCACACACGCACTCACACAAACACACACACAGTCACACAGACACACACTCACACACACACACACACCCACACACAGGCAAACACACTCACAGAAACTCACACACTCACACACACACTCAACAAACACACATACAGACACACACACACTCACACACACACACACACAGACACACAGACACACACTCACACATACACACACACACACACACAGACACACACATCCACACACTCACACTCACACAAACACACACACACTCAGACACACACACACTCACAGAAACTCACACACTCACACAGACACACATACTCACGCACACACGCACTCACACAAACACACACACAGTCACACAGACACACACTCACACACACACACACACCACACACAGGCAAACACACTCACAGAAACTCACACACTCACACACACACTCAACAAACACACATACAGACACACACACACTCACACACACACACACACAGACACACAGACACACACTCACACATACACACACACTCACACACAGACACACACACTCACACACACACTCACACAAACACACTCACACACAGACACACACACACTCACACACACACTCACACACAGACGCACACACTCAGACTAACACACACTCTGACACAAACACACACGCACAGACACACACACACTCACATACAGACACACACACACTCACACAGACTCACACACTCACTCACACACACTCACTCTCACACACTAACACACACACACACAGACACACACACTCACACAAACACACACACATACACTCAGACACACACACACTCACAGAAACTCACACACTCACACACAGACACACACACTCACGCACACACGCACTCACACAAACACACACACAGTCACACAGACACACACTCACACACACACACACACCCACCACCAGGCAAACACACTCACAGAAACTCACACACTCACACACACACTCAACAAACACACATACAGACACACACACACTCACACACACACACACACAGACACACAGACACACACTCACACATACACACACACACACACACAGACACACACATCCACACACTCACACTCACACAAACACACACACACTCAGACACACACACACTCACAGAAACTCACACACTCACACAGACACACATACTCACGCACACACGCACTCACACAAACACACACACAGTCACACAGACACACACTCACACACACACACACACCCACACACAGGCAAACACACTCACAGAAACTCACACACTCACACACACACTCAACAAACACACATACAGACACACACACACTCACACACACACACACCAGACACACAGACACACACTCACACATACACACACACTCACACACAGACACACACACTCACACACACACTCACACAAACACACTCACACACAGACACACACACACTCACACACACACTCACACACAGACGCACACACTCAGACTAACACACACTCTGACACAAACACACACGCACAGACACACACACACTCACATACAGACACACACACACTCACACAGACTCACCACACTCACTCACACACACTCACTCTCACACACTAACACACACACACACAGACACACACACTCACACAAACACACACACATACACTCAGACACACACACACTCACAGAAACTCACACACTCACACACAGACACACACACTCACGCACACACGCACTCACGCAAACACACACACAGACACATAGACACACACACACACACACACACACACACTCACA
>NW_026780324.1:22500-25000 GCF_030144855.1 Hypanus sabinus | reverse complement strand
TCACACACACACTCACACAAACACACTCACACACAGACACACACACACTCACACACACACTCACACACAGACGCACACACTCAGACTAACACACACTCTGACACAAACACACACGCACAGACACACACACACTCACACAGACTCACACACTCACTCACACACACTCACTCTCACACACTAACACACACACACACAGACACACACACTCACACAAACACACACACATACACTCAGACACACACACACTCACAGAAACTCACACACTCACACACAGACACACACACTCACGCACACACGCACTCACGCAAACACACACACAGACACATAGACACACACTCACACACACACACACACACTCACACAAACACTCACACACATATTCTCACACACACTCACACAAACACACTCACACACAGATACACACACACACTCACACAAACAAACACACTCACACACAGATACACACACTCACACACACACACACACTCACACACATATACAGACACTCACACACTCACACAAACTCACACACACACACAGACTCACACTCACAAACACACACACACCCACACACACACACACTCACACAAACACACTCACACACAGATACACACTCACACTCACACAAACAGACACACTCACACACAGACACACACATTCACACAAACACACACACAAACACATACACAGACACACACAGATACAGACACTCACACACACTCACACAAACACACTCACACACTCACACACAGACACACACATTCACACAAACACACACACAAACACACACACAGACACACACAGATACAGACACTCACACACACACTCACACTCACACACAGATACACACACACACTCTCACACAAACACACACACTCACACACACAGACACACAGACACACACACACACAGACACACAGACACACACTCACACATACACACACACTCACAGACAGACACACACACTCACACAAACACAGTCACACACAGATACACACACACAATCACAGAAACACACACTCACACACAGACACTCACACACACACAAACACACACACACACTCACAGACACACTCACACACAGACGCACACACTCACACTAACACACGCTCTCACACAAACACACACACACACACTCACTCACACACAGACACACACACACACTCACACAAACACTCACACAAACACACTCACACACAATCACACAAACACACACTCACACTCAGACACACACACACTCACAGAAACACACACACTCACACACAGATACACACACTCACACACACACGCTCACACAAACACACACACTCAGACAGACACGCACACACTGACACAAACACACACACTCACACACAGACACACACACACTCACACACACACACACTCACACACACACACTCACAGAAACACTCACACAAACACACACACACTCACACACACACACTCACAAACAGATACAGACACACACACACTCACACAAACACACACACAGACACACACGCACACACACAGACTCACACACACACACACTCTCACACAAACACACACTCACACACACACTCACAGACACACTCACACACAGACACACACACTCACACAAACACACACACAGACACACACACCCACACACTCACACTCACACAAACACACACACACACACACTCAGACACACACACACACACACTCACAGAAACTCACACACTCACACAGACACACATACTCACGCACACACGCACTCACACACAGACACTCACACACACACAAACACACACACACTCACAGACACACTCACACAAACACACTCACACACAGATACACACACAATCAAACAAACACACAGACTGACACACACACTCACACACACACACTCACACACACACTCACACAAACACACACACTCACACACAGATACACACACTCACACACACACGCTCACACAAACACACACACACACACACACACTCACACACACAGACACACACTCACACACACACACTCACAGAAACACACACACACTCACACACAGACACGCACACTCACGCACACACACACTCACACAAACACACACAGACACACACACACTCACACACACACACTCACACACAGACACACACACTCACACAGCCTCACACACACACTCACACAAACACTCACACAAACACACTCACACACAGATACACAAACAATCAAACAAACACACAGAGAGACACACACACTCACACAAACACACACACTCACACAGACACACACACACACACTCACAGAAACACTCACACTCACACACAGATGCACACACACACGCTCACACAAACACACACACACACACACACACAGACACACACACTCACACACACACACTCACACAAACAGACACACTCACACACAGACACACACATTCACACAAACACACACACAAACACATACACAGACACACACAGATACAGACACTCACACACACTCACACAAACACACACACACTCACACACAGACACACACATTC
>NW_026780324.1:7500-20000 GCF_030144855.1 Hypanus sabinus | reverse complement strand
TCACAGACACACACACACTCTCACACAAACACACACTCACACACACACTCACACACACACTCACACACAGACACACACACTCACACAAACACACACACAGACACACACATCCACACACTCACACTCACACAAACACACACACACTCAGACACACACACACTCACAGAAACTCACACACTCACACAGACACACATACTCACGCACACACGCACTCACACAAACACACACACAGTCACACAGACACACACTCACACACACACACACCCACACACAGGAAAACACACTCACAGAAACTCACACACTCACACACAGACACACACACTCAACAAACACACACACAGACACACACACACTCACACACACACACACACAGACACACAGACACACACTCACACATACACACACACTCACACACAGACACACACACACTCACACACACACTCACACACAGACGCACACACTCAGACTAACACACACTCTGACACAAACACACACGCACAGACACACACACACTCACATACAGACACACACACACTCACACAGACTCACACACTCACTCACACACACTCACTCTCACACACTAACACACACACACACAGACACACACACTCACACAAACACACACACATACACTCAGACACACACACACTCACAGAAACTCACACACTCACACACAGACACACACACTCACGCACACACGCACTCACGCAAACACACACACAGACACATAGACACACACTCACACACACACACACACTCACACAAACACTCACACACATATTCTCACACACACTCACACAAACACACTCACACACAGATACACACACACACTCACACAAACAAACACACTCACACACAGATACACACACTCACACTCACACACACACTCACACACATATACAGACACTCACACACTCACACAAACTCACACACACACACAGACTCACACTCACAAACACACACACACCCACACACACACACACTCACACAAACACACTCACACACAGATACACACACACACTCACACAAACAGACACACTCACACACAGACACACACATTCACACAAACACACACACAAACACATACACAGACACACACAGATACAGACACTCACACACACTCACACAAACACACTCACACACTCACACACAGACACACACATTCACACAAACACACACACAAACACACACACAGACACACACAGATACAGACACTCACACACACACTCACACTCACACACAGATACACACACACACTCTCACACAAACACACACACTCACACACACAGACACACAGACACACACACACACAGACACACAGACACACACTCACGCATACACACACACTCACAGACAGACACACACACTCACACAAACACAGTCACACACAGATACACACACACAATCACAGAAACACACACTCACACACAGACACTCACACACACACAAACACACACACACACTCACAGACACACTCACACACAGACGCACACACTCACACTAACACACGCTCTCACACAAACACACACACACACACACACTCACTCACACACAGACACACACACACACTCACACAAACACTCACACAAACACACTCACACACAATCACACAAACACACACTCACACTCAGACACACACACACTCACAGAAACACACACACTCACACACAGATACACACACTCACACACACACGCTCACACAAACACACACACTCAGACAGACACGCACACACTGACACAAACACACACACTCACACACAGACACACACACACTCACACACACACACACTCACACACACACACTCACAGAAACACTCACACAAACACACACACACTCACACACACACACTCACAAACAGATACAGACACACACACACTCACACAAACACACACACAGACACACACGCACACACACAGACTCACACACACACACACTCTCACACAAACACACACTCACACACACACTCACAGACACACTCACACACAGACACACACACTCACACAAACACACACACAGACACACACACCCACACACTCACACTCACACAAACACACACACACACTCAGACACACACACACACACTCACAGAAACTCACACACTCACACAGACACACATACTCACGCACACACGCACTCACACACAGACACTCACACACACACAAACACACACACACACTCACAGACACACTCACACAAACACACTCACACACAGATACACACACAATCAAACAAACACACAGACTGACACACACACTCACACACACACACTCACACACACACTCACACAAACACACACACTCACACACAGATACACACACTCACACACACACGCTCACACAAACACACACACACACACACACACTCACACACACAGACACACACTCACACACACACACTCACAGAAACACACACACACTCACACACAGACACGCACACTCACGCACACACACACTCACACAAACACACACAGACACACACACACTCACACACACACACTCACACACAGACACACACACTCACACAGCCTCACACACACACTCACACAAACACTCACACAAACACACTCACACACAGATACACAAACAATCAAACAAACACACAGAGAGACACACACACTCACACAAACACACACACACAGACACACACACACACACTCACAGAAACACTCACACTCACACACAGATGCACACACACACGCTCACACAAACACACACACACACACACACAGACACACACACTCACACACACACACTCACACAAACAGACACACTCACACACAGACACACACATTCACACAAACACACACACAAACACATACACAGACACACACAGATACAGACACTCACACACACTCACACAAACACACACACACTCACACACAGACACACACATTCACACAAACACACACACAAACACACACACTCACACACACAGACACACAGACACACACACACACAGACACACAGACACACACTCACACATACACACACACTCACAGACAGACACACACACTCACACAAACACAGTCACACACAGATACACACACACAATCACAGAAACACACACTCACACACAGACACTCACACACACACAAACACACACACACACTCACAGACACACTCACACAAACACACTCACACACAGATACACACACAATCAAACAAACACACAGACTGACACACACACTCACACACACACACTCACACACACACTCACACAAACACACACACTCACACACAGATACACACACTCACACACACACACTAACAGAAACACACACACACTCACACACAGACACGCACACTCACGCACACACACACTCACACAAACACACACAGACACACACACACTCACACACACACACTCACACACAGACACTCACACACACACAAACACACACACACACTCACAGACACACTCACACAAACACACTCACACACAGATACACACACAATCAAACAAACACACAGACTGACACACACACTCGCACACACACACTCACACACACACTCACACAAACACACACACTCACACACAGATACACACACTCACACACACACGCTCACACAAACACACACACACACACACACTCACACACACAGACACACACTCACACACACACACTCACACACAGACACACACACACTCACACACACACACACTCACACACACACACTCACAGAAACACTCACACAAACACACACACACTCACACACACACACTCACAAACAGATACAGACACACACACACTCACACAAACACACACACAGACACACACGCACACACACAGACTCACACACACACACACTCTCACACAAACACACACTCACACACACACTCACAGACACACTCACACACAGACACACACACTCACACAAACACACACACAGACACACACACCCACACACTCACACTCACACAAACACACACACACACACTCAGACACACACACACACACTCACAGAAACTCACACACTCACACAGACACACAGACTCACGCACACACGCACTCACACACAGACACTCACACACACACAAACACACACACACACTCACAGACACACTCACACAAACACACTCACACACAGATACACACACAATCAAACAAACACAGACTGACACACACACTCACACACACACACTCACACACACACTCACACAAACACACACACTCACACACAGATACACACACTCACACACACACGCTCACACAAACACACACACACACACACACACTCACACACACAGACACACACTCACACACACACACTCACAGAAACACACACACACTCACACACAGACACGCACACTCACGCACACACACACTCACACAAACACACACAGACACACACACACTCACACACACACACTCACACACAGACACACACACTCACACAGCCTCACACACACACTCACACAAACACTCACACAAACACACTCACACACAGATACACAAACAATCAAACAAACACACAGAGAGACACACACACTCACACAAACACACACACACAGACACACACACACACACTCACAGAAACACTCACACTCACACACAGATGCACACACACACGCTCACACAAACACACACACACACACACACAGACACACACACTCACACACACACACTCACACAAACAGACACACTCACACACAGACACACACATTCACACAAACACACACACAAACACATACACAGACACACACAGATACAGACACTCACACACACTCACACAAACACACACACACTCACACACAGACACACACATTCACACAAACACACACACAAACACACACACTCACACACACAGACACACAGACACACACACACACACACAGACACACAGACACACACTCACACATACACACACACTCACAGACAGACACACACACTCACACAAACACAGTCACACACAGATACACACACACAATCACAGAAACACACACTCACACACAGACACTCACACACACACAAACACACACACACACTCACAGACACACTCACACAAACACACTCACACACAGATACACACACAATCAAACAAACACACAGACTGACACACACACTCACACACACACACTCACACACACACTCACACAAACACACACACTCACACACAGATACACACACTCACACACACACACTCACAGAAACACACACACACTCACACACAGACACGCACACTCACGCACACACACACTCACACAAACACACACAGACACACACACACTCACACACACACACTGACACACAGACACACACACTCACACAGCCTCACACACACACTCACACAAACACTCACACAAACACACTCACACACAGATACACAAACAATCAAACAAACACACAGAGAGACACACACACTCACACAAACACACACACTCACACAGACACACACTCACAAACACACACACATCCACACACACACACACTCACACAAACACACTCACACACAGATACACACACACACTCACACAAACAGACACACTCACATACAGACACACACATTCACACAAACACACACACAAACACATACACAGACACACACAGATACAGACACTCACACACACTCACACAAACACACTCACACACTCACACACAGACACACACATTCACACAAACACACACACAAACACACACACAGACACACACAGATACAGACACTCACACACACACTCACACTCACACACAGATACACACACACACTCTCACACAAACACACACACTCACACACACAGACACACAGACACACACACACACAGACACACAGACACACACTCACACATACACACACACTCACAGACAGACACACACACTCACACAAACACAGTCACACACAGATACACACACACAATCACAGAAACACACACTCACACACAGACACTCACACACACACAAACACACACACACACTCACAGACACACTCACACACAGACGCACACACTCACACTAACACACGCTCTCACACAAACACACACACACACACACTCACTCACACACAGACACACACACACACACTCACACAAACACTCACACAAACACACTCACACACAATCACACAAACACACACTCACACTCAGACACACACACACTCACAGAAACACACACACTCACACACAGATACGCACACTCACACACACACGCTCACACAAACACACACACTCAGACAGACACGCACACACTGACACAAACACACACACTCACACACAGACACACACACACACACACACACACACACACTCACACACACACACTCACAGAAACACTCACACAAACACACACACACTCACACACACACACTCACAAACAGATACAGACACACACACACTCACACAAACACACACACAGACACACACGCACACACACAGACTCACACACACACACACTCTCTCACACAAACACACACTCACACACACACTCACAGACACACTCACACACAGACACACACACTCACACAAACACACACACAGACACACACACCCACACACTCACACTCACACAAACACACACACACACTCAGACACACACACACACACTCACAGAAACTCACACACTCACACAGACACACATACTCACGCACACACGCACTCACACACAGACACTCACACACACACAAACACACACACACACTCACAGACACACTCACACAAACACACTCACACACAGATACACACACAATCAAACAAACACACAGACTGACACACACACTCACACACACACACTCACACACACACTCACACAAACACACACACTCACACACAGATACACACACTCACACACACACGCTCACACAAACACACACACACACACACACTCACACACACAGACACACACTCACACACACACACTCACAGAAACACACACACACTCACACACAGACACGCACACTCACGCACACACACACTCACACAAACACACACAGACACACACACACTCACACACACACACTCACACACAGACACACACACTCACACAGCCTCACACACACACTCACACAAACACTCACACAAACACACTCACACACAGATACACAAACAATCAAACAAACACACAGAGAGACACACACACTCACACAAACACACACACACAGACACACACACACACACTCACAGAAACACTCACACTCACACACAGATGCACACACACACGCTCACACAAACACACACACACACACACACAGACACACACACTCACACACACACACTCACACAAACAGACACACTCACACACAGACACACACATTCACACAAACACACACACAAACACATACACAGACACACACAGATACAGACACTCACACACACTCACACAAACACACACACACTCACACACAGACACACACATTCACACAAACACACACACAAACACACACACTCACACACACAGACACACAGACACACACACACACAGACACACAGACACACACTCACACATACACACACACTCACAGACAGACACACACACTCACACAAACACAGTCACACACAGATACACACACACAATCACAGAAACACACACTCACACACAGACACTCACACACACACAAACACACACACACTCACAGACACACTCACACAAACACACTCACACACAGATACACACACAATCAAACAAACACAGACTGACACACACACTCACACACACACACTCACACACACACTCACACAAACACACACACTCACACACAGATACACACACTCACACACACACACTCACAGAAACACACACACACTCACACACAGACACGCACACTCACGCACACACACACTCACACAAACACACACAGACACACACACACTCACACACACACACTCACACACAGACACTCACACACACACAAACACACACACACTCACAGACACACTCACACAAACACACTCACACACAGATACACACACAATCAAACAAACACACAGACTGACACACACACTCACACACACACACTCACACACACACTCACACAAACACACACACTCACACACAGATACACACACTCACACACACACGCTCACACAAACACACACACACACACACACTCACACACACAGACACACACTCACACACACACACTCACACACAGACACACACACTCACACACACACACACTCACACACACACACTCACAGAAACACTCACACAAACACACACACACTCACACACACACACTCACAAACAGATACAGACACACACACACTCACACAAACACACACACAGACACACACGCACACACACAGACTCACACACACACACACTCTCACACAAACACACACTCACACACACACTCACAGACACACTCACACACAGACACACACACTCACACAAACACACACACAGACACACACACCCACACACTCACACTCACACAAACACACACACACACACTCAGACACACACACACACACTCACAGAAACTCACACACTCACACAGACACACATACTCACGCACACACGCACTCACACACAGACACTCACACACACACACACACACACACACTCACACACACACACTCACAGAAACACTCACACAAACACACACACACTCACACACACACACTCATACACAGATACAGACACACACACACACTCACACACACACACAAACACACACAGACACACACACAGACACACAGACACACACACACACTCACAGAAACTCACATACTCACACAGACACACACACTCACGCACACACGCACTCACACAAACACACACACTGTCACACAGACACACACTCACACACACACAAACTCACCCACAGACACACACACTCACAGAAACTCACACACACACACTCACAGACACACTCACACACACACACAAACACACACAGACACACACACAGACACACAGACACACACACACACTCACAGAAACTCACATACTCACACAGACACACACACTCACGCACACACGCACTCACACAAACACACACACTGTCACACAGACACACACTCACACACACACAAACTCACCCACAGACACACACACTCACAGAAACTCACACACACACACTCACAGACACACTCACACAAACACACTCACACACAGATACACACACAATCAAACAAACACACAGACTGACACACACACTCACACACACACACTCACACACACACTCACACAAACACACACACAAACACACACACTCACACACAGATACACACACTCACACACACACGCTCACACAAACACACACACACACACACACTCACACACACAGACACACACTCACACACACACACTCACAGAAACACACACACACTCACACACAGACACGCACACTCACGCACACACACACTCACACAAACACACACAGACACACACACACTCACACACACACACTCACACACAGACACACACACTCACACAGCCTCACACACACACTCACACAAACACTCACACAAACACACTCACACACAGATACACACACAATCAAACAAACACACAGACTGACACACACACTCACACACACACACTCACACACACACTCACACAAACACACACACTCACACACAGATACACACACTCACACACACACGCTCACACAAACACACACACACACACACACCTCACACACACAGACACACACTCACACACACACACTCACACACAGACACACACACTCACACACACACACACTCACACACACACACTCACAGAAACACTCACACAAACACACACACACTCACACACACACACTCACAAACAGATACAGACACACACACACTCACACAAACACACACACAGACACACACGCACACACACAGACTCACACACACACACACTCTCACACAAACACACACTCACACACACACTCACAGACACACTCACACACAGACACACACACTCACACAAACACACACACAGACACACACACCCACACACTCACACTCACACAAACACACACACACACACTCAGACACACACACACACACTCACAGAAACTCACACACTCACACAGACACACATACTCACGCACACACGCACTCACACACAGACACTCACACACACACACACACACACACACACTCACACACACACACTCACAGAAACACTCACACAAACACACACACACTCACACACACACACTCATACACAGATACAGACACACACACACACTCACACACACACACAAACACACACAGACACACACACAGACACACAGACACACACACACACTCACAGAAACTCACATACTCACACAGACACACACACTCACGCACACACGCACTCACACAAACACACACACTGTCACACAGACACACACTCACACACACACAAACTCACCCACAGACACACACACTCACAGAAACTCACACACACACACTCACAGACACACTCACACACACACACAAACACACACAGACACACACACAGACACACAGACACACACACACACTCACAGAAACTCACATACTCACACAGACACACACACTCACGCACACACGCACTCACACAAACACACACACTGTCACACAGACACACACTCACACACACACAAACTCACCCACAGACACACACACTCACAGAAACTCACACACACACACTCACAGACACACTCACACAAACACACTCACACACAGATACACACACAATCAAACAAACACACAGACTGACACACACACTCACACACACACACTCACACACACACTCACACAAACACACACACTCACACACAGATACACACACTCACACACACACGCTCACACAAACACACACACACACACACTCACACACACAGACACACACTCACACACACACACTCACAGAAACACACACACACTCACACACAGACACGCACACTCACGCACACACACACTCACACAAACACACACAGACACACACACACTCACACACACACACTCACACACAGACACACACACTCACACAGCCTCACACACACACTCACACAAACACTCACACAAACACACTCACACACAGATACACAAACAATCAAACAAACACACAGAGAGACACACACACTCACACAAACACACACACACAGACACACACACACACACTCACAGAAACACTCACACTCACACACAGATGCACACACACACGCTCACACAAACACACACACACACACACACAGACACACACACTCACACACACACACTCACACAAACAGACACACTCACACACAGACACACACATTCACACAAACACACACACAAACACATACACAGACACACACAGATACAGACACTCACACACACTCACACAAACACACACACACTCACACACAGACACACACATTCACACAAACACACACACAAACACACACACTCACACACACAGACACACAGACACACACACACACAGACACACAGACACACACTCACACATACACACACACTCACAGACAGACACACACACTCACACAAACACAGTCACACACAGATACACACACACAATCACAGAAACACACACTCACACACAGACACTCACACACACACAAACACACACACACACTCACAGACACACTCACACAAACACACTCACACACAGATACACACACAATCAAACAAACACACAGACTGACACACACACTCACACACACACACTCACACACACACACTCACACAAACACACACACTCACACACAGATACACACACTGACACACACACGCTCACACAAACACACACACACACACACACACACTCACACACACAGACACACACTCACACACACACACTCACAGAAACACACACACACTCACACACATACACGCACACTCACGCACACACACACTCACACAAACACACACAGACACACACACACTCACACACAGACACTCACAGACACACAAACACACACACACACTCACAGACACACTCACACAAACACACTCACACACAGATACACACACAATCAAACAAACACACAGACTGACACACACACTCACACACACACACTCACACACACACTCACACAAACACACACACTCACACACAGATACACACACTCACACACACACGCTCACACAAACACACACACACACACACACACACTCACACACACAGACACACACTCACACACACACACTCACAGAAACACACACACACTCACACACAGACACGCACACTCACGCACACACACACTCACACAAACACACACAGACACACACACACTCACACACACACACTCACACACAGACACACACACTCACACAGCCTCACACACACACTCACACAAACACTCACACAAACACACTCACACACAGATACACAAACAATCAAACAAACACACAGAGAGACACACACACTCACACAAACACACACACTCACACAGACACACACACACACTCACAGAAACACTCACACTCACACACAGATGCACACACACACGCTCACACAAACACACACACACACAAACACACAGACACACACACTCACACACACACACTCACACAAACAGACACACTCACACACAGACACACACATTCACACAAACACACACACAAACACATACACAGACACACACAGATACAGACACTC
>NW_026780323.1:0-41774 GCF_030144855.1 Hypanus sabinus | reverse complement strand
CAGCGATTCAGGAACAGCTTCTTCCCCTCCGCCATCAGGAGGAGGTACAGGAGCCTGAAGACACACACTCAGCGATTCAGGAACAGCTTCTTCCCCTCCGCTATCGGGGGAGGAGGTACAGGAGCCTGAAGACACACACTCAGCGATTCAGGAACAGCTGCTTCCCCTCCGCCATCAGGGACGAGGTACAGGAGCCTGAAGACACACACTCACTGATTCATGAACAGCTTCTTCCCCTCCGTCATCAGGTAGGATGTACAGGAGCCTGAAGACACACACTCAGCGATTCAGGAACAGCTTCTTCCCCTCCGCCCATCAGGGAGGAGGTACAGGAGCCTGAAGACACACACTCAGCGATTCAGGAACAGCTTCTTCCCCTCCGCTATCGGGGAGGAGGTACAGGAGACTGAAGACACACACTCAGCGACTCAGGAACAGCTTCTTTCCCCTCCGCCATCAGGGGACCGAGGGTACAGGAGCCTGAAGACACACACTCACTGATTCAGGAACAGCTTCTTCCCCTCCGCCATCAGGGAGGAGGTACAGGAGCCTGAAGGACACACACTCAATGATTCAGGAACAGTTTCTTCCCCTCCGCCATCAGGGAGGAGGTACAGGAGCCTGAAGACACACACTCAGCATGCATATACAGGAACAGCTTCTTCCCCCTCCGCCATCAGGGAGGAGGTACAGGAGCCTGAAGACACACACTCAGCTATTCAGGAACAGCTTCTTCCCACTCCGCTATCGGGGAGGAGGTACAGGTGCCTGAAGACACACACTCAGCGATTCAGGAACAGCTTCTTCCCCTCCGCCATCAGGGACGAGGTACAGGAGCCTGAAGACACACACTCACTGATTCAGGAACAGCTTCTTCCCCTCCGCCATCAGGGAGGAGGTACAGTAGCCTGAAGACACACACACAATGATCTCAGGAACAGTTTCTTCCCCTCCGCCATCAGGGGAGGAGTTACAGGAGCCTGAAGACACACACTCAGCGATTCAGGAACAGCTTCTTCCCCTCCGCCATCGGGGAGGAGGTACAGGAGCCTGAAGACACACTCAGCGATTCAGGAACAGCTTCTTCCCCTCCGCCATCGGGGAGGATGTACAGGAGCCTGAAGACACACACTCAGCGATTCAGGAACAGCTTCTTCCCCTCCTCTATCAGGAGGAGGTTACAGGAGCCTGAAGACACACACTCAGCGATTCAGGAACAGCTTCTTCCCCTCCGCCATCGAGGAGGAGGTACAGGAGCCTGAAGACACACACTCAGCGATTCAGGAACAGCTTCTTCCCCTCCGCCATCAGGGAGGAGGTACAGGAGCCTGAAGACACAAACTCAGCGATTCAGGAACAGCTTCTTCCCCTCCGCCATCAGGGACGAGGTACAGGAGCCTGAAGACACAAACTCACTGATTCAGGAACAGCTTCCGATTCCCTTCACTGTATCGGAGGTGAACAGCTATCGTCTCCGTCCGAAGTCACACAGTAGGATTCCTGGAACAAGCTTCTCCCTCCGCCCTCAGAGGAGGTCAGGTACAGGGAGGTAAGCTGAAGACACACACTCAGCGATTCAGGAACAGCTTCTTCCCCTCCGCTATCGGGGAGGAGGTACAGGAGCCTGAAGACACACACTCAGCGATTCAGGAACAGCTTCTTCCACTCCGCCATCAGGGAGGAGGTACAGGAGCCTGAAGACACACACTCTAGCGATTCTGAGGAACAGCTTCTTCCCCTCCGCCATCAGGGAGGAGGTACAGGAGCCTGAAGACACACACTCAGCGATTCAGGAACAGCTTCTTCCCCTCCGCTATCGGGGAGGAGGTACAGGAGCCTGAAGACACACACTCAGCGATTCAGGAACAGCTGCTTCCCCTCCGCCATCAGGGACGAGGTACAGGAGCCTGAAGACACACACTCACTGATTCAGGAACAGCTTCTTCCCCTCCGTCATCAGGTAGGATGTACAGGAGCCTGAAGACACACACTCAGCGATTCAGGAACAGCTTCTTCCCCTCCGCCATCAGGGAGGAGGTACAGGAGCCTGAAGACACACACTCAGCGATTCAGGAACAGCTTCTTCCCCTCCGCTATCGGGGGAGGAGGTACAGGAGCCTGAAGACACACACTCAGCGACTCAGAACAGCTTCTTTCCCTCCGCCATCAGGGACGAGGTACAGGAGCCTGAAGACACACACTCACTGATTCAGGAACAGCTTCTTCCCCTCCGCCATCAGGGAGGAGGTACAGGAGCCTGAAGACACACACTCAATGATTCAGGAACAGTTTCTTCCCCCTCCGCCATCAGGGAGGAGGTACAGGAGCCTGAAGACACACACTCAGCGATTCAGGAACAGCTTCTTCCCCTCCGCCATCAGGGAGGAGGTACAGGAGCCTGAAGACACACACTCAGCGATTCAGGAACAGCTTCTTCCCCCTCCGCTATCGGGGAGGAGGTACAGGTGCCTGAAGACACACACTCAGCGATTCAGGAACAGCTTCTTCCCCTCCGCCATCAGGGACGAGGTACAGGAGCCTGAAGACACACACTCACTGATTCAGGAACAGCTTCTTCCCCTCCGCCATCAGGGAGGAGGTACAGTAGCCTGAAGACACACACACAATGATTCAGGAACAGTTTCTTCCCCTCCGCCATCAGGGAGCAGTTACAGGAGCCTGAAGACACACACTCAGCGATTCAGGAACAGCTTCTTCCCCTCCGCCATCGGGGAGGAGGTACAGGAGCCTGAAGACACACACTCAGCGATTCAGGAACAGCTTCTTCCCCTCCGCCATCGGGGAGGATGTACAGGAGCCTGAAGACACACACTCAGCGATTCAGGAACAGCTTCTTCCCCTCCTCTATCAGGGAGGAGGTACAGGAGCCTGAAGACACACACTCAGCGATTCAGGAACAGCTTCTTCCCCTCCGCCATCGAGGAGGAGGTACAGGAGCCTGAAGACACACACTCAGCGATTCAGGAACAGCTTCTTCCCCTCCGCCATCAGGGAGGAGGTACAGGAGCCTGAAGACACACACTCAGCGATTCAGGAACAGCTTCTTCCCCTCCGCCATCGAGGAGGAGGTACAGGAGCCTGAAGACACACACTCAGCGATTCAGGAACAGCTTCTTCCCCTCCGCCATCAGGGAGGAGGTACAGGAGCCTGAAGACACACACTCAGCGATTCAGGAACAGCTTCTTCCCCTCCGCCATCAGGGAGGAGGTACAGGAGCCTGAAGACACACACTCAGCGATTCAGGAACAGCTTCTTCCCCTCCGCTATCGGGGAGGAGGTACAGGAGCCTGAAGACACACACTCAGCGATTCAGGAACAGCTTCTTCCCCTCCGCCATCAGGGACGAGGTACAGGAGCCTGAAGACACACACTCACTGATTCAGGAACAGCTTCTTCCCCTCCGCCATCAGGGAGGAGGTACAGTAGCCTGAAGACACACACTCAATGAGTCAGGAACAGTTTCTTCCCCTCCGCCATCAGGGAGGAGGTACAGGAGCCTGAAGACACACACTCAGCGATTCAGGAACAGTTTCTTACCCTCCGCCATCGGGGAGGAGGTACAGGAGCCTGAAGACACACACTCAGCGATTCAGGAACAGCTTCTTCCCCTCCGCCATCGGGGAGGAGGTACAGGAGCCTGAAGACACACACTCAGCGATTCAGGAACAGCTTCTTCCCCTCCGCCATCAGGGAGGAGGTACAGGAGCCTGAAGACACACACTTAGCGATTCAGGAACAGCTTCTTCCCCTCCGCCATCGAGGAGGAGGTACAGGAGCCTGAAGACACACACTCAGCGATTCAGGAACAGCTTCTTCCCCTCCGCCATCAGGGAGGAGGTACAGGAGCCTGAAGACACACACACAGCGATTCAGGAACAGCTTCTTCCCCTCCGCCATCGGGGAGGAGGTACAGGAGCCTGAAGACACACACTCAGCGATACAGGAACAGCTTCTTCCCCTCCGCCATCGGGGAGGAGGTACAGGAGCCTGAAGACACACACTCAGCGATTCAGGAACAGCTTCTTCCCCTCCGCCATCAGGGAGGAGGTACAGGAGCCTGAAGACACACACTCAGTGATTCAGGAACGGCTTCTTCCCCTCCGCCATCGGGGAGGAGGTACAGGAGCCTGAAGACACACACTCAGCGATTCAGGAACAGCTTCTTCCCCTCCGCCATCAGGGAGGAGGTACAGGAGCCTGAAGACACACACTCAGCGATTCAGGAACAGCTTCTTCCCCTCCGCCATCGGGGAGGAGGTACAGGAGCCTGAAGACACACACTCAGCGATTCAGGAACAGCTTCTTCCCCTCCGCCATCAGGGAGGAGGTACAGGAGCCTGAAGACACACACTGAGCGATTCAGGAACAGTTTCTTCCCCTCCGCCATCGGGGAGGAGGTACAGGAGCCTGAAGTCACACACTCAGCGATTCAGGAACAGCTTCTTCCCCTCCGCCATCGGGGAGGAGGTACAGGAGCCTGAAGACACACACTCAGCGATTCAGGAACAGCTTCTTCCCCTCCGCCATCAGGGAGGAGGTACAGGAGCCTGAAGACACACACTCAGCGATTCAGGAACAGCTTCTTCCCCTCCGCCATCGGGGAGGAGGTACAGGAGACTGAAGACACACACTCAGCGATTCAGGAACAGCTTCTTCCCCTCCGCCATCAGGGAGGAGGTACAGGAGCCTGAAGACACACACTCAGCGATTCAGGAACAGTTTCTTCCCCTCCGCCATCGGGGAGGAGGTACAGGAGCTTGAAGACACACACTCAGCGATTCAGGAACAGCTTCTTCCCCTCCGCCATCGGGGAGGAGGTACAGGAGCCTGAAGACACACACTCAGCGATTCAGGAACAGCTTCTTCCCCTCCGCCATCAGGGAGGAGGTACAGGAGCCTGAAGACACACACTCAGCGATTCAGGAACAGCTTCTTCCCCTCCGCCATCGAGGAGGAGGTACAGGAGCCTGAAGACACACACTCAGCGATTCAGGAACAGCTTCTTCCCCTCCGCCATCAGGGAGGAGGTACAGGAGCCTGAAGACACACACTCAGCGATTCAGGAACAGCTTCTTCCCCTCCGCCATCGGGGAGGAGGTACAGGAGCCTGAAGACACACACTCAGCGATTCAGGAACAGCTTCTTCCCCTCCGCCATCAGGGAGGAGGTACAGGAGCCTGAAGACACACACTCAGTGATTCAGGAACGGCTTCTTCCCCTCCGCCATCGGGGAGGAGGTACAGGAGCCTGAAGACACACACTCAGCGATTCAGGAACAGCTTCTTCCCCTCCGCCATCAGGGAGGAGGTACAGGAGCCTGAAGACACACACTCAGCGATTCAGGAACAGCTTCTTCCCCTCCGCCATCAGGGAGGAGGTACAGGAGCCTGAAGACACACACTCAGCGATTCAGGAACAGCTTCTTCCCCTCCGCCATCAGGGAGGAGGTACAGGAGCCTGAAGACACACACTCAGCGATTCAGGAACAGCTTCTTCCCCTCCGCCATCGGGAAGGAGGTACAGGAGCCTGAAGACACACACTCAGCGATTCAGGAACAGCTTCTTCCCCTCCGCCATCAGGGAGGAGGTACAGGAGCCTGAAGACACTCACTCAGCGATTCAGGAACAGCTTCTTCCCCTCCGCCATCAGGGAGGAGGTACAGGAGCCTGAAGACACACACTCAGCGATTCAGGAACAGCTTCTTCCCCTCCGCTATCGGGGAGGAGGTACAGGAGCCTGAAGACACAAACTCAGCGATACAGGAACAGCTTCTTCCCCTCCGCCATCAGGGACGAGGTATAGGAGCCTGAAGACACACACTCACTGATTCAGGAACAGCTTCTTCCCCTCCGTCATCAGGTAGGATGTACAGGAGCCTGAAGACACACACTCAGCGATTCAGGAACAGCTTCTTCCCCTCCTCTATCAGGGAGGAGGTACAGGAGCCTGAAGACACACACTCAGCGATTCAGGAACAGCTTCTTCCCCTCCGCCATCGAGGAGGAGGTACAGGAGCCTGAAGACACACACTCAGCGATTCAGGAACAGCTTCTTCCCCTCCGCCATCAGGGACGAGGTACAGGAGCCTGAAGACACACACTCACTGATTCAGGAACAGCTTCTTCCCCTCCGCCATCAGGGAGGAGGTACAGTAGCCTGAAGACACACACACAATGATTCAGGAACAGTTTCTTCCCCTCCGCCATCAGGGAGGAGTTACAGGAGCCTGAAGACACACACTCAGCGATTCAGGAACAGCTTCTTCCCCTCCGCCATCGGGGAGGAGGTACAGGAGCCTGAAGACACACACTCAGCGATTCAGGAACAGCTTCTTCCCCTCCGCCATCGGGGAGGATGTACAGGAGCCTGAAGACACACACTCAGCGATTCAGGAACAGCTTCTTCCCCTCCTCTATCAGGGAGGAGGTACAGGAGCCTGAAGACACACACTCAGCGATTCAGGAACAGCTTCTTCCCCTCCGCCATCGAGGAGGAGGTACAGGAGCCTGAAGACACACACTCAGCGATTCAGGAACAGCTTCTTCCCCTCCGCCATCAGGGAGGAGGTACAGGAGCCTGAAGACACACACTCAGCGATTCAGGAACAGCTTCTTCCCCTCCGCCATCGGGGAGGAGGTACAGGAGCCTGAAGACACAAACTCAGCGATTCAGGAACAGCTTCTTCCCCTCCGCCATCAGGGACGAGGTACAGGAGCCTGAAGACACACACTCACTGATTCAGGAACAGCTTCTTCCCCTCCGTCATCAGGTAGGATGTACAGGAGCCTGAAGACACACACTCAGCGATTCAGGAACAGCTTCTTCCCCTCCGCCATCAGGGAGGAGGTACAGGAGCCTGAAGACACACACTCAGCGATTCAGGAACAGCTTCTTCCCCTCCGCTATCGGGGAGGAGGTACAGGAGCCTGAAGACACACACTCAGCGATTCAGGAACAGCTTCTTCCCCTCCGCCATCAGGGAGGAGGTACAGGAGCCTGAAGACACACACTCAGCGATTCAGGAACAGCTTCTTCCCCTCCGCCATCAGGGAGGAGGTACAGGAGCCTGAAGACACACACTCAGCGATTCAGGAACAGCTTCTTCCCCTCCGCTATCGGGGAGGAGGTACAGGAGCCTGAAGACACACACTCAGCGATTCAGGAACAGCTGCTTCCCCTCCGCCATCAGGGACGAGGTACAGGAGCCTGAAGACACACACTCACTGATTCAGGAACAGCTTCTTCCCCTCCGTCATCAGGTAGGATGTACAGGAGCCTGAAGACACACACTCAGCGATTCAGGAACAGCTTCTTCCCCTCCGCCATCAGGGAGGAGGTACAGGAGCCTGAAGACACACACTCAGCGATTCAGGAACAGCTTCTTCCCCTCCGCTATCGGGGAGGAGGTACAGGAGCCTGAAGACACACACTCAGCGACTCAGGAACAGCTTCTTTCCCTCCGCCATCAGGGACGAGGTACAGGAGCCTGAAGACACACACTCACTGATTCAGGAACAGCTTCTTCCCCTCCGCCATCAGGGAGGAGGTACAGGAGCCTGAAGACACACACTCAATGATTCAGGAACAGTTTCTTCCCCTCCGCCATCAGGGAGGAGGTACAGGAGCCTGAAGACACACACTCAGCGATTCAGGAACAGCTTCTTCCCCTCCGCCATCAGGGAGGAGGTACAGGAGCCTGAAGACACACACTCAGCGATTCAGGAACAGCTTCTTCCCCTCCGCTATCGGGGAGGAGGTACAGGTGCCTGAAGACACACACTCAGCGATTCAGGAACAGCTTCTTCCCCTCCGCCATCAGGGACGAGGTACAGGAGCCTGAAGACACACACTCACTGATTCAGGAACAGCTTCTTCCCCTCCGCCATCAGGGAGGAGGTACAGTAGCCTGAAGACACACACACAATGATTCAGGAACAGTTTCTTCCCCTCCGCCATCAGGGAGCAGTTACAGGAGCCTGAAGACACACACTCAGCGATTCAGGAACAGCTTCTTCCCCTCCGCCATCGGGGAGGAGGTACAGGAGCCTGAAGACACACACTCAGCGATTCAGGAACAGCTTCTTCCCCTCCGCCATCGAGGAGGAGGTACAGGAGCCTGAAGACACACACTCAGCGATTCAGGAACAGCTTCTTCCCCTCCGCCATCAGGGAGGAGGTACAGGAGCCTGAAGACACACACTCAGCGATTCAGGAACAGCTTCTTCCCCTCCGCCATCGAGGAGGAGGTACAGGAGCCTGAAGACACACACTCAGCGATTCAGGAAAAGCTTCTTCCCCTCCGCCATCAGGGAGGAGGTACAGGAGCCTGAAGACACACACACAGCGATTCAGGAACAGCTTCTTCCCCTCCGCCATCAGGGAGGAGGTACAGGAGCCTGAAGACACACACTCAGCGATTCAGGAACAGCTTCTTCCCCTCCGCTATCGGGGAGGAGGTACAGGAGCCTGAAGACACACACTCAGCGATTCAGGAACAGCTTCTTCCCCTCCGCCATCAGGGACGAGGTACAGGAGCCTGAAGACACACACTCACTGATTCAGGAACAGCTTCTTCCCCTCCGCCATCAGGGAGGAGGTACAGTAGCCTGAAGACACACACTCAATGAGTCAGGAACAGTTTCTTCCCCTCCGCCATCAGGGAGGAGGTACAGGAGCCTGAAGACACACACTCAGCGATTCAGGAACAGTTTCTTACCCTCCGCCATCGGGGAGGAGGTACAGGAGCCTGAAGACACACACTCAGCGATTCAGGAACAGCTTCTTCCCCTCCGCCATCGGGGAGGAGGTACAGGAGCCTGAAGACACACACTCAGCGATTCAGGAACAGCTTCTTCCCCTCCGCCATCAGGGAGGAGGTACAGGAGCCTGAAGACACACACTTAGCGATTCAGGAACAGCTTCTTCCCCTCCGCCATCGAGGAGGAGGTACAGGAGCCTGAAGACACACACTCAGCGATTCAGGAACAGCTTCTTCCCCTCCGCCATCAGGGAGGAGGTACAGGAGCCTGAAGACACACACACAGCGATTCAGGAACAGCTTCTTCCCCTCCGCCATCGGGGAGGAGGTACAGGAGCCTGAAGACACACACTCAGCGATACAGGAACAGCTTCTTCCCCTCCGCCATCGGGGAGGAGGTACAGGAGCCTGAAGACACACACTCAGCGATTCAGGAACAGCTTCTTCCCCTCCGCCATCAGGGAGGAGGTACAGGAGCCTGAAGACACACACTCAGTGATTCAGGAACGGCTTCTTCCCCTCCGCCATCGGGGAGGAGGTACAGGAGCCTGAAGACACACACTCAGCGATTCAGGAACAGCTTCTTCCCCTCCGCCATCAGGGAGGAGGTACAGGAGCCTGAAGACACACACTCAGCGATTCAGGAACAGCTTCTTCCCCTCCGCCATCGGGGAGGAGGTACAGGAGCCTGAAGACACACACTCAGCGATTCAGGAACAGCTTCTTCCCCTCCGCCATCAGGGAGGAGGTACAGGAGCCTGAAGACACACACTGAGCGATTCAGGAACAGTTTCTTCCCCTCCGCCATCGGGGAGGAGGTACAGGAGCCTGAAGACACACACTCAGCGATTCAGGAACAGCTTCTTCCCCTCCGCCATCGGGGAGGAGGTACAGGAGCCTGAAGACACACACTCAGCGATTCAGGAACAGCTTCTTCCCCTCCGCCATCAGGGAGGAGGTACAGGAGCCTGAAGACACACACTCAGCGATTCAGGAACAGCTTCTTCCCCTCCGCCATCGGGGAGGAGGTACAGGAGCCTGAAGACACACACTCAGCGATTCAGGAACAGCTTCTTCCCCTCCGCCATCAGGGAGGAGGTACAGGAGCCTGAAGACACACACTCAGCGATTCAGGAACAGTTTCTTCCCCTCCGCCATCGGGGAGGAGGTACAGGAGCCTGAAGACACACACTCAGCGATTCAGGAACAGCTTCTTCCCCTCCGCCATCGGGGAGGAGGTACAGGAGCCTGAAGACACACACTCAGCGATTCAGGAACAGCTTCTTCCCCTCCGCCATCAGGGAGGAGGTACAGGAGCCTGAAGACACACACTCAGCGATTCAGGAACAGCTTCTTCCCCTCCGCCATCGAGGAGGAGGTACAGGAGCCTGAAGACACACACTCAGCGATTCAGGAACAGCTTCTTCCCCTCCGCCATCAGGGAGGAGGTACAGGAGCCTGAAGACACACACTCAGCGATTCAGGAACAGCTTCTTCCCCTCCGCCATCGGGGAGGAGGTACAGGAGCCTGAAGACACACACTCAGCGATTCAGGAACAGCTTCTTCCCCTCCGCCATCAGGGAGGAGGTACAGGAGCCTGAAGACACACACTCAGTGATTCAGGAACGGCTTCTTCCCCTCCGCCATCGGGGAGGAGGTACAGGAGCCTGAAGACACACACTCAGCGATTCAGGAACAGCTTCTTCCCCTCCGCCATCAGGGAGGAGGTACAGGAGCCTGAAGACACACACTCAGCGATTCAGGAACAACTTCTTCCCCTCCGCCATCGGGGAGGAGGTACAGGAGCCTGAAGACACACACTCAGCGATTCAGGAACAGCTTCTTCCCCTCCGCCATCAGGGAGGAGGTACAGGAGCCTGAAGACACACACTCAGCGATTCAGGAACAGCTTCTTCCCCTCCGCCATCGGGAAGGAGGTACAGGAGCCTGAAGACACACACTCAGCGATTCAGGAACAGCTTCTTCCCCTCCGCCATCAGGGAGGAGGTACAGGAGCCTGAAGACACTCACTCAGCGATTCAGGAACAGCTTCTTCCCCTCCGCCATCAGGGAGGAGGTACAGGAGCCTGAAGACACACACTCAGCGATTCAGGAACAGCTTCTTCCCCTCCGCTATCGGGGAGGAGGTACAGGAGCCTGAAGACACAAACTCAGCGATACAGGAACAGCTTCTTCCCCTCCGCCATCAGGGACGAGGTATAGGAGCCTGAAGACACACACTCACTGATTCAGGAACAGCTTCTTCCCCTCCGTCATCAGGTAGGATGTACAGGAGCCTGAAGACACACACTCAGCGATTCAGGAACAGCTTCTTCCCCTCCGCCATCAGGGAGGAGGTACAGGAGCCTGAAGACACACACTCAGCGATTCAGGAACAGGTTCTTCCCCTCCGCCATCAGGGAGGAGGTACAGGAGCCTGAAGACACACACTCAGCGATTCAGGAACAGCTTCTTCCCCTCCGCCATCGGGGAGGAGGTACAGGAGCCTGAAGACACACACTCAGCGATTCAGGAACAGCTTCTTCCCCTCCGCCATCAGGGAGGAGGTACAGGAGCCTGAAGACACACACTCAGCGATTCAGGAACAGTTTCTTCCCCTCCGCCATCGGGGAGGAGCTACAGGAGCCTGAAGACACACACTCAGCGATTCAGGAACAGCTTCTTCCCCTCCGCCATTGGGGAGGAGGTACAGGAGCCTGAAGACACACACTCAGCGATTCAGGAACAGCTTCTTCCCCTCCGCCATCAGGGAGGAGGTACAGGAGCCTGAAGACACACACTCAGCGATTCAGGAACAGCTACTTCCCCTCCGCCATCGAGGAGGAGGTACAGGAGCCTGAAGACACACACTCAGCGATTCAGGAACAGCTTCTTCCCCTCCGCCATCAGGGAGGAGGTACAGGAGCCTGAAGACACACACTCAGCGATTCAGGAACAGCTTCTTCCCCTCCGCCATCGGGGAGGAGGTACAGGAGCCTGAAGACACACACTCAGCGATTCAGGAACAGCTTCTTCCCCTCCGCCATCAGGGAGGAGGTACAGGAGCCTGAAGACACACACTCAGAGATTCAGGAACGGCTTCTTCCCCTCCGCCATCGGGGAGGAGGTACAGGAGCCTGAAGACACACACTCAGCGATTCAGGAACAGCTTCTTCCCCTCCGCCATCAGGGAGGAGGTACAGGAGCCTGAAGACACACACTCAGCGATTCAGGAACAGCTTCTTCCCCTCCGCCATCGGGGAGGAGGTACAGGAGCCTGAAGACACACACTCAGCGATTCAGGAACAGCTTCTTCCCCTCCGCCATCAGGGAGGAGGTACAGGAGCCTGAAGACACACACTCAGCGATTCAGGAACAGCTTCTTCCCCTCCGCCATCGGGGAGGAGGTACAGGAGCCTGAAGACACACACTCAGCGATTCAGGAACAGCTTCTTCCCCTCCGCCATCGGGGAGGAGGTACAGGAGCCTGAAGACACACACTCAGCGATTCAGGAACAGCCTCTTCCCCTCCGCCATCAGGGAGGATATACAGGAGCCTGAAGACACTCACTCAGCGATTCAGGAACAGCTTCTTCCCCTCCGCCATCAGGGAGGAGGTACAGGAGCCTGAAGACACACACTCAGCGATTCAGGAACAGCTTCTTCCCCTCCGCTATCGGGGAGGAGGTACAGGAGCCTGAAGACACAAACTCAGCGATACAGGAACAGCTTCTTCCCCTCCGCCATCAGGGACGAGGTATAGGAGCCTGAAGACACACACTCACTGATTCAGGAACAGCTTCTTCCCCTCCGTCATCAGGTAGGATGTACAGGAGCCTGAAGACACACACTCAGCGATTCAGGAACAGCTTCTTCCCCTCCGCCATCAGGGAGGAGGTACAGGAGCCTGAAGACACACACTCAGCGATTCAGGAACAGGTTCTTCCCCTCCGCTATCGGGGAGGAGGTACAGGAGCCTGAAGACACACACTCAGCGATTCAGGAACAGCTTCTTCCCCTCCGCCATCAGGGAGGAGGTACAGGAGCCTGAAGACACACACTCAGCGATTCAGGAACAGCTTCTTCCCCTCCGCCATCAGGGAGGAGGTACAGGAGCCTGAAGACACACACTCAGCGATTCAGGAACAGCTTCTTCCCCTCCGCCATCGGGGAGGAGGTACAGGAGCATGAAGACACACACTCAGCGATTCGGAAAAGCTTCTTCCCCTCCGCCATCAGGGAGGAGGTACAGGAGCCTGAAGACACACACTCAGCGATTCAGAAACAGCTTCTTCCCCTCCGCCATCAGGGAGGAGGTACAGGAGCCTGAAGACACACACTCAGCGATTCAGGAACAGCTTCTTCCCCTCCGCCATCAGGGACGAGGTACAGGAGCCTGAAGACAAACACTCACTGATTCAGGAACAGCTTCTTCCCCTCCGCCATCAGGGATGAGGTACAGGAGCCTGAAGACACACTCAGCGATTCAGGAACAGCTTCTTCCCCTCCGCTATCGGGGAGGAGGTACAGGAGCCTGAAGACACACACTCAGCGATTCAGGAACAGCTTCTTCCCCTCCGCCATCAGGGACGAGGTACAGGAGCCTGAAGACAAACACTCACTGATTCAGGAACAGCTTCTTCCCCTCCGTCATCAGGTAGGATGTACAGGAGCCTGAAGACACACACTCAGCGATTCAGGAACAGCTTCTTCCCCTCCGCCATCAGGGAGGAGGCACAGGAGCCTGAAGACACACACTCAGCGATTCAGGAACAGCTTCTTCCCCTCCGCTATCGGGGAGGAGGTACAGGAGCCTGAAGACACACACTCAGCGATTCAGGAACAGCTTCTTCCCCTCCGCCATCAGGGAGGAGGTACAGGAGCCTGAAGACACACACTCACTGATTCAGGAACAGCTTCTTCCCCTCCGCCATCAGGGAGGAGGTACAGGAGCCTGAAGACACACACTCAATGATTCAGGAACAGTTTCTTCCCCTCCGCCATCAGGGAGGAGGTACAGGAGCCTGAAGACACACACTCAGCGATTCAGGAACAGCTTCTTCCCCTCCGCCATCAGGGAGGAGGTACAGGAGCCTGAAGACACACACTCAGCGATTCAGGAACAGCTTCTTCCCCTCCGCTATCGGGGAGGAGGTACAGGAGCCTGAAGACACACACTCAGCGATTCAGGAACAGCTTCTTCCCCTCCGCCATCAGGGACGAGGTACAGGAGCCTGAAGACACACACTCACTGATTCAGGAACAGCTTCTTCCCCTCCGCCATCAGGGAGGAGGTACAGTAGCCTGAAGACACACACACAATGATTCAGGAACAGTTTCTTCCCCTCCGCCATCAGGGAGGAGGTACAGGAGCCTGAAGACACACACTCAGCGATTCAGGAACAGCTTCTTCCACTCCGCCATCCGGGAGGAGGTACAGGAGCCTGAAGACACACACTCAGCGATTCAGGAACAGCTTCTTCCCCTCCGCCATCGGGGAGGAGGTACAGGAGCCTGAAGACACACACTCAGCGATTCAGGAACAGCTTCTTCCCCTCCGCTATCAGGGAGGAGGTACAGGAGCCTGAAGACACACACTCAGCGATTCAGGAACAGCTTCTTCCCCTCCGCCATCGCGGAGGAGGTACAGGAGCCTGAAGACACACACTCAGCGATTCAGGAACAGCTTCTTCCCCTCCGCCATCAGGGAGGAGGTACAGGAGCCTGAAGACACACACTCAGCGATTCAGGAACAGCTTCTTCCCCTCCGCCATCGAGGAGGAGGTACAGGAGCCTGAAGACACACACTCAGCGATTCAGGAACAGCTTCTTCCCCTCCGCCATCGGGGAGGAGGTACAGGAGCCTGAAGACACACACTCAGCGATTCAGGAACAGCTTCTTCCCCTCCGCCATCAGGGAGGAGGTACAGGAGCCTGAAGACACACACTCAGCGATTCAGGAACAGCTTCTTCCCCTCCGCTATCGGGGAGGAGGTACAGGAGCCTGAAGACACACACTCAGCGATTCAGGAACAGCTTCTTCCCCTCCGCCATCAGGGAGGAGGTACAGGAGCCCGGAGACAGACACTCAGCGATTCAGGAACGGCTTTTTCCCCTCCGCCATGAGGGAGGAGGAACAGGAGCCTGAAGACACACACTCAGCGATTCAGGAACAGCTTCTTCCCCTCCGCCATCGGGGAGGAGGTACAGGAGCCTGAAGACACACACTCAGCGATTCAGGAACAGCTTCTTCCCGTCCGCCATCAGGGAGGAGTTACAGGAGCCTGAAGACACACACTCAGCGATTCAGGAACAGCTTCTTCCCCTCCGCCATCGGGGAGGAGGTACAGGAGCCTGAAGACACACACTCAGCGATTCAGGAACAGCTTCTTCCCCTCCGCCATCAGGGAGGAGGTACAGGAGCCTGAAGACACACACTCAGTGATTCAGGAACGGCTTCTTCCCGTCTGCCATCAGGGAGGAGGTACAGGAGCCCGGAGACACACACTCAGCGATTCAGGAACGGCTTCTTCCCCTCCGCCATCGGGGAGGAGGTACAGGAGCCTGAAGACACACACTCACTGATTCAGGAACAGCTTCTTCCCCTCCGCCATCAGGGAGGAGGTATAGTAGCCTGAAGACACACACTCAATGATTCAGGAACAGTTTCTTCCCCTCCGCCATCAGGGAGGAGGTAGAGGAGCCTGAAGACACACACTCAGCGATTCAGGAACAGTTTCTTCCCCTCCGCCATCGGGGAGGAGGTACAGGAGCCTGAAGACACACACTCAGCGATTCAGGAACAGCTTCTTCCCCTCCGCCATCGGGGAGGAAGTACAGGAGCCTGAAGACACACACTCAGCGATTCAGGAACAGCTTCTTCCCCTCCGCCATCAGGGAGGAGGTACAGGAGCCTGAAGACACACACTCAGCGATTCAGGAACAGCTTCTTCCCCTCCGCCATCGAGGAGGAGGTACAGGAGCCTGAAGACACACACTCAGCGATTCAGGAACAGCTTCTTCCCCTCCGCCATCAGGGAGGAGGTACAGGAGCCTGAAGACACACACTCAGCGATTCAGGAACAGCTTCTTCCCCTCCGCCATCGGGGAGGAGGTACAGGAGCCTGAAGACACACACTCAGCGATTCAGGAACAGCTTCTTCTCCTCTGCCATCAGGGAGGAGTTACAGGAGCCTGAAGACACACACTCAGCGATTCAGGAACAGCTTCTTCCCCTCCGCCATCAGGGAGGAGGTACAGGAGCCTGAAGACACACACTCAGCGATTCAGGAACAGCTTCTTCCCCTCCGCCATCGGGGAGGAGGTACAGGAGCCTGAAGACACACACTCAGCGATTCAGGAACAGCTTCTTCCCCTCTGCCATCAGGGAGGAGGTACAGGAGCCTGAAGACACACACTCAGCGATTCAGGAACAGCTTCTTCCCCTCTGCCATCAGGGAGGAGGTACAGGAGCCTGAAGACACACACTCACTGATTCAGGAACAGCTTCTTCCCCTCCGTCATCAGGTAGGATGTACAGGAGCCTGAAGACACACACTCAGCGATTCAGGAACAGCTTCTTCCCCTCCGCCATCAGGGAGGAGGTACAGGAGCCTGAAGACACACACTCAGCGATTCAGGAACAGCTTCTTCCCCTCCGCTATCGGGGAGGAGGTACAGGAGCCTGAAGACACACACTCAGCGATTCAGGAACAGCTTCTTCCCCTCCGCCATCTGGGAGGAGGTACAGGAGCCTGAAGACACACACTCAGCGATTCAGGAACAGCTTCTTCCCCTCCGCCATCGGGGAGGAGGTACAGGAGCATGAAGACACACACTCAGCGATTCGGAAAAGCTTCTTCCCCTCCACCATCAGGGAGGAGGTACAGGAGCCTGAAGACACACACTCAGCGATTCAGGAACAGCTTCTTCCCCTCCGCCATCAGGGAGGAGGTACAGGAGCCTGAAGACACACACTCAGCGATTCAGGAACAGCTTCTTCCCCTCCGCCATCGGGGAGGAGGTACAGGAGCCTGAAGACTCAAACTCAGCGATTCAGGAACAGCTTCTTCCCCTCCGCCATCAGGGAGGAGGTACAGGAGCCTGAAGACACACACTCACTGATTCAGGAACAGCTTCTTCCCCGCCGTCATCAGGTAGGATGTACAGGAGCCTGAAGACACACACTCAGCGATTCAGGAACAGCTTCTTCCCCTCCGCCATCAGGGAGGAGGTACAGGAGCCTGAAGACACACACTCAGCGATTCAGGAACAGCTTCTTCCCCTCCGCTATCGGGGAGGAGGTACAGGAGCCTGAAGACACACACTCAGCGATTCAGGAACAGCTTCTTCCCCTCCGCCATCAGGGAGGAGGTACAGGAGCCTGAAGACACACACTCAGCGATTCAGGAACAGCTTCTTCCCCTCCGCCATCAGGGAGGAGGTACAGGAGCCTGAAGACACACTCAGCGATTCAGGAACAGCTTCTTCCCTTCCGCTATCGGGGAGGAGGTACAGGAGCCTGAAGACACACACTCAGCGATTCAGGAACAGCTTCTTCCCCTCCGCCATCAGGGACGAGGTACAGGAGCCTGAAGACAAACACTCACTGATTCAGGAACAGCTTCTTCCCCTCCGTCATCAGGTAGGATGTACAGGAGCCTGAAGACACACACTCAGCGATTCAGGAACAGCTTCTTCCCCTCCGCCATCAGGGAGGAGGTACAGGAGCCTGAAGACACACACTCAGCGATTCAGGAACAGCTTCTTCCCCTCCGCTATCGGGGAGGAGGTACAGGAGCCTGAAGACACACACTCAGCGATTCAGGAACAGCTTCTTCCCCTCCGCCATCAGGGAGGAGGTACAGGAGCCTGAAGACACACACTCACTGATTCAGGAACAGCTTCTTCCCCTCCGCCATCAGGGAGGAGGTACAGGAGCCTGAAGACACACACTCAATGATTCAGGAACAGTTTCTTCCCCTCCGCCATCAGGGAGGAGGTACAGGAGCCTGAAGACACACACTCAGCGATTCAGGAACAGCTTCTTCCCCTCCGCCATCAGGGAGGAGGTACAGGAGCCTGAAGACACACACTCAGCGATTCAGGAACAGCTTCTTCCCCTCCGCTATCGGGGAGGAGGTACAGGAGCCTGAAGACACACACTCAGCGATTCAGGAACAGCTTCTTCCCCTCCGCCATCAGGGACGAGGTACAGGAGCCTGAAGACACACACTCAGCGATTCAGGAACAGCTTCTTCCCCTCCGCCATCAGGGAGGAGGTACAGTAGCCTGAAGACACACACACAATGATTCAGGAACAGTTTCTTCCCCTCCGCCATCAGGGAGGAGGTACAGGAGCCTGAAGACACACACTCAGCGATTCAGGAACAGCTTCTTCCCCTCCGCCATCCGGGAGGAGGTACAGGAGCCTGAAGACACACACTCAGCGATTCAGGAACAGCTTCTTCCCCTCCGCCATCGGGGAGGAGGTACAGGAGCCTGAAGACACACACTCAGCGATTCAGGAACAGCTTCTTCCCCTCCGCTATCAGGGAGGAGGTACAGGAGCCTGAAGACACACACTCAGCGATTCAGGAACAGCTTCTTCCCCTCCGCCATCGCGGAGGAGGTACAGGAGCCTGAAGACACACACTCAGCGATTCAGGAACAGCTTCTTCCCCTCCGCCATCAGGGAGGAGGTACAGGAGCCTGAAGACACACACTCAGCGATTCAGGAACAGCTTCTTCCCCTCCGCCATCGAGGAGGAGGTACAGGAGCCTGAAGACACACACTCAGCGATTCAGGAACAGCTTCTTCCCCTCCGCCATCAGGGAGGGGGTACAGGAGCCTGAAGACACACACTCAGCGATTCAGGAACAGCTTCTTCCCCTCCGCCATCAGGGAGGAGGTACAGGAGCCTGAAGACACACACTCAGCGATTCAGGAACAGCTTCTTCCCCTCCGCTATCGGGGAGGAGGTACAGGAGCCTGAAGACACACACTCAGCGATTCAGGAACAGCTTCTTCCCCTCCGCCATCAGGGACGAGGTACAGGAGCCTGAAGACACACACTCAGCGATTCAGGAACGGCTTCTTCCCCTCTGCCATGAGGGAGGAGGAACAGGAGCCTGAAGACACACACTCAGCGATTCAGGAACAGCTTCTTCCCCTCCGCCATCGGGGAGGAGGTACAGGAGCCTGAAGACACACTCTCAGCGATTCAGGAACAGCTTCTTCCCCTCCGCCATCAGGGTGGAGGTACAGGAGCCTGAAGACACACACTCAGCGATTCAGGAACAGCTTCTTCCCCTCCGCCATCGGGGAGGAGGTACAGGAGCCTGAAGACACACACTCAGCGATTCAGGAACAGCTTCTTCCCCTCCGCCATCAGGGAGGAGGTACAGGAGCCTGAAGACACACACTCAGTGATTCAGGAACGGCTTCTTCCCCTCTGCCATCAGGGAGGAGGTACAGGAGCCCGGAGACACACACTCAGCGATTCAGGAACGGCTTCTTCCCCTCCGCCATCGGGGAGGAGGTACAGGAGCCTGAAGACACACACTCACTGATTCAGGAACAGCTTCTTCCCCTGCGCCATCAGGGAGGAGGTATAGTAGCCTGAAGACACACACTCAATGATTCAGGAACAGTTTCTTCCCCTCCGCCATCAGGGAGGAGGTAGAGGAGCCTGAAGACACACACTCAGCGATTCAGGAACAGTTTCTTCCCCTCCGCCATCGGGGAGGAGGTACAGGAGCCTGAAGACACACACTCAGCGATTCAGGAACAGCTTCTTCCCCTCCGCCATCGGGGAGGAAGTACAGGAGCCTGAAGACACACACTCAGCGATTCAGGAACAGCTTCTTCCCCTCCGCCATCAGGGAGGAGGTACAGGAGCCTGAAGACACACACTCAGCGATTCAGGAACAGCTTCTTCCCCTCCGCCATCGAGGAGGAGGTACAGGAGCCTGAAGACACACACTCAGCGATTCAGGAACAGCTTCTTCCCCTCCGCCATCAGGGAGGAGGTACAGGAGCCTGAAGACACACACTCAGCGATTCAGGAACAGCTTCTTCCCCTCCGCCATCGGGGAGGAGGTACAGGAGCCTGAAGACACACACTCAGCGATTCAGGAACAGCTTCTTCCCCTCCGCCATCCGGGAGGAGGTACAGGAGCCTGAAGACACACACTCAGCGATTCAGGAACAGCTTCTTCCCCTCCGCTATCGGGGAGGAGGTACAGGAGCCTGAAGACACACACTCAGCGATTCAGGAACAGCTTCTTCCCCTCCGCCATCAGGGAGGAGGTACAGGAGCCTGAAGACACACACTCAGCGATTCAGGAACAGCTTCTTCCCCTCCGCCATCAGGGAGGAGGTACAGGAGCCTGAAGACACACACTCAGCGATTCAGGAACAGCTTCTTCCCCTCCGCCATCGGGGAGGAGGTACAGGAGCATGAAGACACACACTCAGCGATTCGGAAAAGCTTCTTCCCCTCCGCCATCAGGGAGGAGGTAGAGGAGCCTGAAGACACACACTCAGCGATTCAGGAACAGCTTCTTCCCCTCCGCCATCAGGGAGGAGGTACAGGAGCCTGAAGACACACACTCAGCGATTCAGGAACAGCTTCTTCCCCTCCGCCATCGGGGAGGAGGTACAGGAGCCTGAAGACACAAACTCAGCGATTCAGGAACAGCTTCTTCCCCTCCGCCATCAGGGACGAGGTACAGGAGCCTGAAGACACACACTCACTGATTCAGGAACAGTTTCTTCCCCTCCGCCATCAGGGAGGAGGTACAGGAGCCTGAAGACACACACTCAGCGATTCAGGAACAGCTTCTTCCCCTCCGCCATCAGGGAGGAGGTACAGGAGCCTGAAGACACACACTCAGCGATTCAGGAACAGCTTCTTCCCCTCCGCTATCGGGGAGGAGGTACAGGAGCCTGAAGACACACACTCAGCGATTCAGGAACAGCTTCTTCCCCTCCGCCATCAGGGAGGAGGTACAGGAGCCTGAAGACACACACTCAGTGATTCAGGAACGGCTTCTTCCCCTCTGCCATCAGGGAGGAGGTACAGGAGCCCGGAGACACACACTCAGCGATTCAGGAACGGCTTCTTCCCCTCCGCCATCGGGGAGGAGGTACAGGAGCCTGAAGACACACACTCACTGATTCAGGAACAGCTTCTTCCCCTACGCCATCAGGGAGGAGGTATAGTAGCCTGAAGACACACACTCAATGATTCAGGAACAGTTTCTTCCCCTCCGCCATCAGGGAGGAGGTAGAGGAGCCTGAAGACACACACTCAGCGATTCAGGAACAGTTTCTTCCCCTCCGCCATCGGGGAGGAGGTACAGGAGCCTGAAGACACACACTCAGCGATTCAGGAACAGCTTCTTCCCCTCCGCCATCGGGGAGGAAGTACAGGAGCCTGAAGACACACACTCAGCGATTCAGGAACAGCTTCTTCCCCTCCGCCATCGGGGAGGAGGTACAGGAGCCTGAAGACACACACTCAGCGATTCAGGAACAGCTTCTTCCCCTCCGCCATCGAGGAGGAGGTACAGGAGCCTGAAGACACACACTCAGCGATTCAGGAACAGCTTCTTCCCCTCCGCCATCAGGGAGGAGGTACAGGAGCCTGAAGACACACACTCAGCGATTCAGGAACAGCTTCTTCCCCTCCGCCATCGGGGAGGAGGTACAGGAGCCTGAAGACACACACTCAGCGATTCAGGAACAGCTTCTTCCCCTCTGCCATCAGGGAGGAGGTACAGGAGCCTGAAGACACACACTCAGCGATTCAGGAACAGCTTCTTCCCCTCCGCCATCAGGGAGGAGGTACATGAGCCTGAAGACACACACTGAGCGATTCAGGAACAGCTTCTTCCCCTCCGCCATCGGGGAGGAGGTACAGGAGCCTGAAGACACACACTCAGCGATTCAGGAACAGCTTCTTCCCCTCTGCCATCAGGGAGGAGGTACAGGAGCCTGAAGACACACACTCAGCGATTCAGGAACAGCTTCTTCCCCTCCGCCATCAGGGAGGAGGTACAGGAGCCTGAAGACACACACTCAGCGATTCAGGAACAGCTTCTTCCCCTCTGCCATCAGGGAGGAGGTAAAGGAGCCTGAAGACACACACTCAGCGATTCAGGAACAGCTTCTTCCCCTCCGCCATCAGGGAGGAGGTACAGGAGCCTGAAGACACACACTCAGCGATTCAATAACAGCTTCTTCACCTCCGCCATCAGGGAGGAGGTACAGGAGCCTGAAGACACACACACAGCGATTCAGGAACAGCTTCTTCCCCTCCGCTATCGGGGAGGAGGTACAGGAGCCTGAAGACACACACTCAGCGATTCAGGAACAGCTTCTTCCCCTCCGCCATCAGGGAGGAGGTACAGGAGCCTGAAGACACACACTCAGCGATTCAGGAACAGCTTCTTCCCCTCCGCCATCAGGGAGGAGGTACAGGAGCCTGAAGACACACACTCAGCGATTCAGGAACAGCTTCTTCCCCTCCGCCATCGGGGAGGAGGTACAGGAGCATGAAGACACACACTCAGCGATTCGGAAAAGCTTCTTCCCCTCCGCCATCAGGGAGGAGGTAGAGGAGCCTGAAGACACACACTCAGCGATTCAGGAACAGCTTCTTCCCCTCCGCCATCAGGGAGGAGGTACAGGAGCCTGAAGACACACACTCAGCGATTCAGGAACAGCTTCTTCCCCTCCGCCATCGGGGAGGAGGTACAGGAGCCTGAAGACACAAACTCAGCGATTCAGGAACAGCTTCTTCCCCTCCGCCATCAGGGACGAGGTACAGGAGCCTGAAGACACACACTCACTGATTCAGGAACAGCTGCTTCCCCTCCGTCATCAGGTAGGATGTACAGTAGCCTGAAGACACACACTCAGCGATTCAGGAACAGCTTCTTCCCCTCCGCCATCAGGGAGGAGGTACAGGAGCCTGAAGACACACACTCAGCGATTCAGGAACAGCTTCTTCCCCTCCGCTATCGGGGAGGAGGTACAGGAGCCTGAAGACACACACTCAGCGATTCAGGAACAGCTTCTTCCCCTCCGCCATCAGGGAGGAGGTACAGGAGCCTGAAGACACACACTCAGTGATTCAGGAACGGCTTCTTCCCCTCTGCCATCAGGGAGGAGGTACAGGAGCCCGGAGACACACACTCAGCGATTCAGGAACGGCTTCTTCCCCTCCGCCATCGGGGAGGAGGTACAGGAGCCTGAAGACACACACTCACTGATTCAGGAACAGCTTCTTCCCCTACGCCATCAGGGAGGAGGTATAGTAGCCTGAAGACACACACTCAATGATTCAGGAACAGTTTCTTCCCCTCCGCCATCAGGGAGGAGGTAGAGGAGCCTGAAGACACACACTCAGCGATTCAGGAACAGTTTCTTCCCCTCCGCCATCGGGGAGGAGGTACAGGAGCCTGAAGACACACACTCAGCGATTCAGGAACAGCTTCTTCCCCTCCGCCATCGGGGAGGAAGTGCAGGAGCCTGAAGACACACACTCAGCGATTCAGGAACAGCTTCTTCCCCTCCGCCATCGGGGAGGAGGTACAGGAGCCTGAAGACACACACTCAGCGATTCAGGAACAGCTTCTTCCCCTCCGCCATCGAGGAGGAGGTACAGGAGCCTGAAGACACACACTCAGCGATTCAGGAACAGCTTCTTCCCCTCCGCCATCAGGGAAGAGGTACAGGAGCCTGAAGACACACACTCAGCGATTCAGGAACAGCTTCTTCCCCTCCGCCATCGGGGAGGAGGTACAGGAGCCTGAAGACACACACTCAGCGATTCAGGAACAGCTTCTTCCCCTCTGCCATCAGGGAGGAGGTACAGGAGCCTGAAGACACACACTCAGCGATTCAGGAACAGCTTCTTCCCCTCCGCCATCAGGGAGGAGGTACATGAGCCTGAAGACACACACTGAGCGATTCAGGAACAGCTTCTTCCCCTCCGCCATCGGGGAGGAGGTACAGGAGCCTGAAGACACACACTCAGCGATTCAGGAACAGCTTCTTCCCCTCTGCCATCAGGGAGGAGGTACAGGAGCCTGAAGACACACACTCAGCGATTCAGGAACAGCTTCTTCCCCTCCGCCATCAGGGAGGAGGTACAGGAGCCTGAAGACACACACTCAGCGATTCAGGAACAGCTTCTTCCCCTCCGCTATCGGGGAGGAGGTACAGGAGCCTGAAGACACACACACAGCGATTCAGGAACAGCTTCTTCCCCTCCGCCATCAGGGAGGAGGTACAGGAGCCTGAAGACACACACTCAGCGATTCAGGAACAGCTTCTTCCCCTCCGCCATCAGGGAGGAGGTACAGGAGCCTGAAGACACACACTCAGCGATTCAGGAACAGCTTCTTCCCCTCCGCTATCGGGGAGGAGGTACAGGAGCCTGAAGACACACACTCAGCGATTCAGGAACAGCTTCTTCCCCTCCGCCATCAGGGACGAGGTACAGGAGCCTGAAGACACACACTCACTGATTCAGGAACAGCTTCTTCCCCTCCGTCATCAGGTAGGATGTACAGGAGCCTGAAGACACACACTCAGCGATTCAGGAACAGCTTCTTCCCCTCCGCCATCAGGGAGGAGGTACAGGAGCCTGAAGACACACACTCAGCGATTCAGGAACAGCTTCTTCCCCTCCGCTATCGGGGAGGAGGTACAGGAGCCTGAAGACACACACTCAGCGATTCAGGAACAGCTTCTTCCCCTCCGCCATCAGGGACGAGGTACAGGAGCCTGAAGACACACACTCACTGATTCAGGAACAGCTTCTTCCCCTCCGCCATCAGGGAGGAGGTACAGGAGCCTGAAGACACACACTCAATGATTCAGGAACAGTTTCTTCCCCTCCGCCATCAGGGAGGAGGTACAGGAGCCTGAAGACACACACTCAGCGATTCAGGAACAGCTTCTTCCCGTCCGCCATCAGGGAGGAGGTACAGGAGCCTGAAGACACACACTCAGCGATTCAGGAACAGCTTCTTCCCCTCCGCTATCGGGGAGGAGGTACAGGAGCCTGAAGACACACACTCAGCGATTCAGGAACAGCTTCTTCCCCTCCGCCATCAGGGACGAGGTACAGGAGCCTGAAGACACACACTCACTGATTCAGGAACAGCTTCTTCCCCTCCGCCATCAGGGAGGATGTACAGTAGCCTGAAGACACACACACAATGATTCAGGAAGAGTTTCTTCCCCTCCGCCATCAGGGAGGAGGTACAGGAGCCTGAAGACACACACTCAGCGATTCAGGAACAGCTTCTTCCCCTCCGCCATCGGGGAGGAGGTACAGGAGCCTGAAGACACACACTCAGCGATTCAGGAACAGCTTCTTCCCCTCCGCCATCGGGGAGGAGGTACAGGAGCCTGAAGACACACACTCAGCGATTCAGGAACAGCTTCTTCCCCTCCGCTATCAGGGAGGAGGTACAGGAGCCTGAAGACACACACTCAGCGATTCAGGAACAGCTTCTTCTCCTCCGCCATCGAGGAGGAGGTACAGGAGCCTGAAGACACACACTCAGCGATTCAGGAACAGCTTCTTCCCCTCCGACATCAGGGAGGAGGTACAGGAGCCTGAAGACACACACTCACTGATTCAGGAACAGCTTCTTCCCCTCCGCCATCAGGGAGGAGGTACAGGAGCCTGAAGACACACACTCAATGATTCAGGAACAGTTTCTTCCCCTCCGCCATCAGGGAGGAGGTACAGGAGCCTGAAGACACACACTCAGCGATTCAGGAACAGCTTCTTCCCCTCCGCCATCAGGGAGGAGGTACAGGAGCCTGAAGACACACACTCAGCGATTCAGGAACAGCTTCTTCCCCTCCGCTATCGGGGAGGAGGTACAGGAGCCTGAAGACACACACTCAGCGATTCAGGAACAGCTTCTTCCCCTCCGCCATCAGGGACGAGGTACGTGAGCCTGAAGACACACACTCACTGATTCAGGAACAGCTTCTTCCCCTCCACCATCAGGGAGGATGTACAGGAGCCTGAAGACACACACTCAGCGATTCAGGAACAGCTTCTTCCCCTCTGCCATCAGGGAGGAGGTACAGGAGCCTGAAGACACACACTCAGCGATTCAGGAACAGCTTCTTCCCCTCCGCCATCAGGGAGGAGGTACAGGAGCCTGAAGACACACACTCAGCGATTCAGGAACAGCTTCTTCCCCTCCGCTATCGGGGAGGAGGTACAGGAGCCTGAAGACACACACACAGCGATTCAGGAACAGCTTCTTCCCCTCCGCCATCAGGGAGGAGGTACAGGAGCCTGAAGACACACACTCAGCGATTCAGGAACAGCTTCTTCCCCTCCGCCATCAGGGAGGAGGTACAGGAGCCTGAAGACACACACTCAGCGATTCAGGAACAGCTTCTTCCCCTCCGCTATCGGGGAGGAGGTACAGGAGCCTGAAGACACACACTCAGCGATTCAGGAACAGCTTCTTCCCCTCCGCCATCAGGGACGAGGTACAGGAGCCTGAAGACACACACTCACTGATTCAGGAACAGCTTCTTCCCCTCCGTCATCAGGTAGGATGTACAGGAGCCTGAAGACACACACTCAGCGATTCAGGAACAGCTTCTTCCCCTCCGCCATCAGGGAGGAGGTACAGGAGCCTGAAGACACACACTCAGCGATTCAGGAACAGCTTCTTCCCCTCCGCTATCGGGGAGGAGGTACAGGAGCCTGAAGACACACACTCAGCGATTCAGGAACAGCTTCTTCCCCTCCGCCATCAGGGACGAGGTACAGGAGCCTGAAGACACACACTCACTGATTCAGGAACAGCTTCTTCCCCTCCGCCATCAGGGAGGAGGTACAGGAGCCTGAAGACACACACTCAATGATTCAGGAACAGTTTCTTCCCCTCCGCCATCAGGGAGGAGGTACAGGAGCCTGAAGACACACACTCAGCGATTCAGGAACAGCTTCTTCCCGTCCGCCATCAGGGAGGAGGTACAGGAGCCTGAAGACACACACTCAGCGATTCAGGAACAGCTTCTTCCCCTCCGCTATCGGGGAGGAGGTACAGGAGCCTGAAGACACACACTCAGCGATTCAGGAACAGCTTCTTCCCCTCCGCCATCAGGGACGAGGTACAGGAGCCTGAAGACACACACTCACTGATTCAGGAACAGCTTCTTCCCCTCCGCCATCAGGGAGGATGTACAGTAGCCTGAAGACACACACACAATGATTCAGGAACAGTTTCTTCCCCTCCGCCATCAGGGAGGAGGTACAGGAGCCTGAAGACACACACTCAGCGATTCAGGAACAGCTTCTTCCCCTCCGCCATCGGGGAGGAGGTACAGGAGCCTGAAGACACACACTCAGCGATTCAGGAACAGCTTCTTCCCCTCCGCCATCGGGGAGGAGGTACAGGAGCCTGAAGACACACACTCAGCGATTCAGGAACAGCTTCTTCCCCTCCGCTATCAGGGAGGAGGTACAGGAGCCTGAAGACACACACTCAGCGATTCAGGAACAGCTTCTTCCCCTCCGCCATCGAGGAGGAGGTACAGGAGCCTGAAGACACACACTCAGCGATTCAGGAACAGCTTCTTCCCCTCCGACATCAGGGAGGAGGTACAGGAGCCTGAAGACACACACTCACTGATTCAGGAACAGCTTCTTCCCCTCCGCCATCAGGGAGGAGGTACAGGAGCCTGAAGACACACACTCAATGATTCAGGAACAGTTTCTTCCCCTCCGCCATCAGGGAGGAGGTACAGGAGCCTGAAGACACACACTCAGCGATTCAGGAACAGCTTCTTCCCCTCCGCCATCAGGGAGGAGGTACAGGAGCCTGAAGACACACACTCAGCGATTCAGGAACAGCTTCTTCCCCTCCGCTATCGGGGAGGAGGTACAGGAGCCTGAAGACACACACTCAGCGATTCAGGAACAGCTTCTTCCCCTCCGCCATCAGGGACGAGGTACGTGAGCCTGAAGACACACACTCACTGATTCAGGAACAGCTTCTTCCCCTCCGCCATCAGGGAGGATGTACAGTAGCCTGAAGACACACACACAATGATTCAGGAACAGTTTCTTCCCCTCCGCCATCAGGGAGGAGGTACAGGAGCCTGAAGACACACACTCAGCGATTCAGGAACAGCTTCTTCCCCTCCGCCATCGGGGAGGAGGTACAGGAGCCTGAAGACACACACTCAGCGATTCAGGAACAGCTTCTTCCCCTCCGCCATCGGGGAGGAGGTACAGGAGCCTGAAGACACACACTCAGCGATTCAGGAACAGCTTCTTCCCCTCCGCTATCAGGGAGGAGGTACAGGAGCCTGAAGACACACACTCAGCGATTCAGGAACAGCTTCTTCCCCTCCGCCATCGAGGAGGAGGTACAGGAGCCTGAAGACACACACCCAGCGATTCAGGAACAGCTTCTTCCCCTCTGCCATCAGGGAGGAGGTACAGGAGCCTGAAGACACACACTCAGCGATTCAGGAACAGCTTCTTCCCCTCCGCCATCGAGGAGGAGGTACAGGAGCCTGAAGACACACACTCAGCGATTCAGGAACAGCTTCTTCCCCTCCGCCATCAGGGAGGAGGTACAGGAGCCTGAAGACACACACTCAGCGATTCAGGAACAGCTTCTTCCCCTCCGCCATCAGGGAGGAGGTACAGGAGCCTGAAGACACACACTCAGCGATTCAGGAACAGCTTCTTCCCCTCCGCTATCGGGGAGGAGGTACAGGAGCCTGAAGACACACACTCAGCGATTCAGGAACAGCTTCTTCCCCTCCGCCATCAGGGACGAGGTACAGGAGCCTGAAGACACACACTCACTGATTCAGGAACAGCTTCTTCCCCTCCGCCATCAGGGAGGAGGTACAGTAGCCTGAAGACACACGCTCAATGATTCAGGAACAGTTTCTTCCCCTCCGCCATCAGGGAGGAGGTACAGGAGCCTGAAGACACACACTCAGCGATTCAGGAACAGTTTCTTCCCTCCGCCATCGGGGAGGAGGTACAGGAGCCTGAAGACACACACTCAGCGATTCAGGAACAGCTTCTTCCCCTCCGCCATCGGGGAGGAGGTACAGGAGCCTGAAGACACACACTCAGCGATTCAGGAACAGCTTCTTCCCCTCCGCCATCAGGGAGGAGGTACAGGAGCCTGAAGACACACACTCAGCGATTCAGGAACAGCTTCTTCCCCTCCGCCATCGAGGAGGAGGTACAGGAGCCTGAAGACACACACTCAGCGATTCAGGAACAGCTTCTTCCCCTCCGCCATCAGGGAGGAGGTACAGGAGCCTGAAGACACACACTCAGCGATTCAGGAACAGCTTCTTCCCCTCCGCCATCGGGGAGGAGGTACAGGAGCCTGAAGACACACACTCAGCGATTCAGGAACAGCTTCTTCCCCTCCGCCATCAGGGAGGAGGTACAGGAGCCTGAAGACACATACTCAGTGATTCAGGAACGGCTTCTTCCCCTCCGCCATCAGGGAGGAGGTACAGGAGCCCGGAGACACACACTCAGCGATTCAGGAACGGCTTTTTCCCCTCCGCCATGAGGGAGGAGGAACAGGAGCCTGAAGACACACACTCAGCGATTCAGGAACTGCTTCTTCCCCTCCGCCATCGGGGAGGAGGTACAGGAGCCTGAAGACACACACTCAGCGATTCAGGAACAGCTTCTTCCCCTCCGCCATCGGGGAGGATGTACAGGAGCCTGAAGACACACACTCAGCGATTCAGGAACAGCTTCTTCCCCTCCGCCATCGGGGAGGAGGTACAGGAGCCTGAAGACACACACTCAGCGATTCAGGAACAGCTTCTTCCCCTCCGCCATCAGGGAGGAGGTACAGGAGCCTGAAGACACACACTCAGTGATTCAGGAACGGCTTCTTCCCCTCTGCCATCGGGGAGGAGGTACAGGAGCCCGGAGACACACACTCAGCGATTCAGGAACGGCTTCTTCCCCTCCGCCATCGGGGAGGAGGTACAGGAGCCTGAAGACACACACTCACTGATTCAGGAACAGCTTCTTCCCCTCCGCCATCAGGGAGGAGGTATAGTAGCCTGAAGACACACACTCAATGATTCAGGAACAGTTTCTTCCCCTCCGCCATCAGGGAGGAGGTACAGGAGCCTGAAGACACACACTCAGCGATTCAGGAATAGTTTCTTCCCCTCCGCCATCGGGGAGGAGGTACAGGAGCCTGAAGACACACACTCAGCGATTCAGGAACAGCTTCTTCCCCTCCGCCATCGGGGAGGAAGTACAGGAGCCTGAAGACACACACTCAGCGATTCAGGAACAGCTTCTTCCCTTCCGCCATCAGGGAGGAGGTACAGGAGCCTGAAGACACACACTCAGCGATTCAGGAACAGCTTCTTCCCCTCCGCCATCGGGGAGGAGGTACAGGAGCCTGAAGACACACACTCAGCGATTCAGGAACAGCTTCTTCCCCTCCGCCATCGGGGAGGAGGTACAGGAGCCTGAAGACACACACTCAGCGATTCAGGAACAGCTTCTTCCCCTCCGCCATCAGGGAGGAGGTACAGGAGCCTGAAGACACACACTCAGCGATTCAGGAACAGCTTCTTCCCCTCCGCCATCGAGGAGGAGGTACAGGAGCCTGAAGACACACACTCAGCGATTCAGGAACAGCTTCTTCCCCTCCGCCATCAGGGAGGAGGTACAGGAGCCTGAAGACACACACTCAGCGATTCAGGAACAGCTTCTTCCCCTCCGCCATCGGGGAGGAGGTACAGGAGCCTGAAGACACACACTCAGCGATTCAGGAACAGCTTCTTCCCCTCCGCCATCAGGGAGGAGGTACAGGAGCCTGAAGACACATACTCAGTGATTCAGGAACGGCTTCTTCCCCTCCGCCATCAGGGAGGAGGTACAGGAGCCCGGAGACACACACTCAGCGATTCAGGAACGGCTTTTTCCCCTCCGCCATGAGGGAGGAGGAACAGGAGCCTGAAGACACACACTCAGCGATTCAGGAACAGCTTCTTCCCCTCCGCCATCGGGGAGGAGGTACAGGAGCCTGAAGACACACACTCAGCGATTCAGGAACAGCTTCTTCCCCTCCGCCATCAGGGAGGAGGTACAGGAGCCTGAAGACACACACTCAGCGATTCAGGAACAGCTTCTTCCCCTCCGCCATCGGGGAGGAGGTACAGGAGCCTGAAGACACACACTCAGCGATTCAGGAACAGCTTCTTCCCCTCCGCCATCAGGGAGGAGGTACAGGAGCCTGAAGACACACACTCAGTGATTCAGGAACGGCTTCTTCCCCTCTGCCATCAGGGAGGAGGTACAGGAGCCCGGAGACACACACTCAGCGATTCAGGAACGGCTTCTTCCCCTCCGCCATCGGGGAGGAGGTACAGGAGCCTGAAGACACACACTCACTGATTCAGGAACAGCTTCTTCCCCTCCGCCATCAGGGAGGAGGTATAGTAGCCTGAAGACACACACTCAATGATTCAGGAACAGTTTCTTCCCCTCCGCCATCAGGGAGGAGGTACAGGAGCCTGAAGACACACACTCAGCGATTCAGGAATAGTTTCTTCCCCTCCGCCATCGGGGAGGAGGTACAGGAGCCTGAAGACACACACTCAGCGATTCAGGAACAGCTTCTTCCCCTCCGCCATCGGGGAGGAAGTACAGGAGCCTGAAGACACACACTCAGCGATTCAGGAACAGCTTCTTCCCTTCCGCCATCAGGGAGGAGGTACAGGAGCCTGAAGACACACACTCAGCGATTCAGGAACAGCTTCTTCCCCTCCGCCATCGGGGAGGAGGTACAGGAGCCTGAAGACACACACTCAGCGATTCAGGAACAGCTTGTTCCCCTCCGCCATCAGGGAGGAGGTACAGGAGCCTGAAGACACACACTCAGTGATTCAGGAACGGCTTCTTCCCCTCTGCCATCAGGGAGGAGGTACAGGAGCCCGGAGACACACACTCAGCGATTCAGGAACGGCTTCTTCCCCTCCGCCATCGGGGAGGAGGTACAGGAGCCTGAAGACACACACTCACTGATTCAGGAACAGCTTCTTCCCCTCCGCCATCAGGGAGGAGGTATAGTAGCCTGAAGACACACACTCAGCGATTCAGGAACAGCTTCTTCCCCTCCGCCATCGGGGAGGAGGTACAGGAGCCTGAAGACACACACTCAGCGATTCAGGAACAGCTTCTTCCCCTCCGCCATCGGGGAGGAGGTACAGGAGCCTGAAGACACACACTCAGCGATTCAGGAACAGCTTCTTCCCCTCCGCCATCGGGGAGGAGGTACAGGAGCCTGAAGACACACACTCAGCGATTCAGGAACAGCTTCTTCCCCTCCGCCATCAGGGAGGAGGTACAGGAGCCTGAAGACACACACTCAGTGATTCAGGAACGGCTTCTTCCCCTCTGCCATCGGGGAGGAGGTACAGGAGCCCGGAGACACACACTCAGCGATTCAGGAACGGCTTCTTCCTCTCCGCCATCGGGGAGGAGGTACAGGAGCCTGAAGACACACACTCACTGATTCAGGAACAGCTTCTTCCCCTCCGCCATCAGGGAGGAGGTATAGTAGCCTGAAGACACACACTCAATGATTCAGGAACAGTTTCTTCCCCTCCGCCATCAGGGAGGAGGTACAGGAGCCTGAAGACACACACTCAGCGATTCAGGAATAGTTTCTTCCCCTCCGCCATCGGGGAGGAGGTACAGGAGCCTGAAGACACACACTCAGCGATTCAGGAACAGCTTCTTCCCCTCCGCCATCGGGGAGGAAGTACAGGAGCCTGAAGACACACACTCAGCGATTCAGGAACAGCTTCTTCCCTTCCGCCATCAGGGAGGAGGTACAGGAGCCTGAAGACACACACTCAGCGATTCAGGAACAGCTTCTTCCCCTCCGCCATCGGGGAGGAGGTACAGGAGCCTGAAGACACACACTCAGCGATTCAGGAACAGCTTCTTCCCCTCCGCCATCGGGGAGGAGGTACAGGAGCCTGAAGACACACACTCAGCGATTCAGGAACAGCTTCTTCCCCTCCGCCATCAGGGAGGAGGTACAGGAGCCTGAAGACACACACTCAGCGATTCAGGAACAGCTTCTTCCCCTCCGCCATCGAGGAGGAGGTACAGGAGCCTGAAGACACACACTCAGCGATTCAGGAACAGCTTCTTCCCCTCCGCCATCAGGGAGGAGGTACAGGAGCCTGAAGACACACACTCAGCGATTCAGGAACAGCTTCTTCCCCTCCGCCATCGGGGAGGAGGTACAGGAGCCTGAAGACACACACTCAGCGATTCAGGAACAGCTTCTTCCCCTCCGCCATCAGGGAGGAGGTACAGGAGCCTGAAGACACATACTCAGTGATTCAGGAACGGCTTCTTCCCCTCCGCCATCAGGGAGGAGGTACAGGAGCCGGAGACACACACTCAGCGATTCAGGAACGGCTTTTTCCCCTCCGCCATGAGGGAGGAGGAACAGGAGCCTGAAGACACACACTCAGCGATTCAGGAACAGCTTCTTCCCCTCCGCCATCGGGGAGGAGGTACAGGAGCCTGAAGACACACACTCAGCGATTCAGGAACAGCTTCTTCCCCTCCGCCATCAGGGAGGAGGTACAGGAGCCTGAAGACACACACTCAGCGATTCAGGAACAGCTTCTTCCCCTCCGCCATCGGGGAGGAGGTACAGGAGCCTGAAGACACACACTCAGCGATTCAGGAACAGCTTCTTCCCCTCCGCCATCAGGGAGGAGGTACAGGAGCCTGAAGACACACACTCAGTGATTCAGGAACGGCTTCTTCCCCTCTGCCATCAGGGAGGAGGTACAGGAGCCCGGAGACACACACTCAGCGATTCAGGAACGGCTTCTTCCCCTCCGCCATCGGGGAGGAGGTACAGGAGCCTGAAGACACACACTCACTGATTCAGGAACAGCTTCTTCCCCTCCGCCATCAGGGAGGAGGTATAGTAGCCTGAAGACACACACTCAATGATTCAGGAACAGTTTCTTCCCCTCCGCCATCAGGGAGGAGGTACAGGAGCCTGAAGACACACACTCAGCGATTCAGGAATAGTTTCTTCCCCTCCGCCATCGGGGAGGAGGTACAGGAGCCTGAAGACACACACTCAGCGATTCAGGAACAGCTTCTTCCCCTCCGCCATCGGGGAGGAAGTACAGGAGCCTGAAGACACACACTCAGCGATTCAGGAACAGCTTCTTCCCTTCCGCCATCAGGGAGGAGGTACAGGAGCCTGAAGACACACACTCAGCGATTCAGGAACAGCTTCTTCCCCTCCGCCATCGGGGAGGAGGTACAGGAGCCTGAAGACACACACTCAGCGATTCAGGAACAGCTTCTTCCCCTCCGCCATCAGGGAGGAGGTACAGGAGCCTGAAGACACACACTCAGTGATTCAGGAACGGCTTCTTCCCCTCTGCCATCAGGGAGGAGGTACAGGAGCCCGGAGACACACACTCAGCGATTCAGGAACGGCTTCTTCCCCTCCGCCATCGGGGAGGAGGTACAGGAGCCTGAAGACACACACTCACTGATTCAGGAACAGCTTCTTCCCCTCCGCCATCAGGGAGGAGGTATAGTAGCCTGAAGACACACACTCAATGATTCAGGAACAGTTTCTTCCCCTCCGCCATCAGGGAGGAGGTACAGGAGCCTGAAGACACACACTCAGCGATTCAGGAACAGCTTCTTCCCCTCTGCCATCAGGGAGGAGGTACAGGAGCCTGAAGACACACGCTCAGCGATTCAGGAACAGCTTCTTCCCCTCTGCCATCAGGGAGGTGGTACAGGAGCCTGAAGACAAACACTCAGCGATTCAGGAACAGCTTCTTCCCCTCCGCCATCCGATTTCTGAATGGACATTGAACCCATGAAGACGACCTCTCTACTTCTTTAATATTTCTATTCTTGCACTATTGACTTAATTTATTTTATATGATTTACCATTTGTCCAATTAATTTTATTTAAAACATCTCTTTATTGCTTTTAGAAAATGAGAAGAAAACACATTAGATTATCCTGACGAAGGGTCTCGGCCCGAAACGTCGACGGAGCTTCTCCTTATAGACGCTGCCTGGCCTGCTGTGTTCCACCGGTATCTTGTGTGTGTGACATCAGGTCATCCATAGGTTTGAAAGTACAAGAAGGTTAAAGGAAAGGAAAATATAAGTTACACAGGAAATCGAAAGGAAAAAAAAACTCAGTGCAAAAGAACAAAGATGCCGCCGTTAAAGAAAAGCAGTCGACTCAGTCCGTTACTTTTATCATCTTTTTGGTGATCCCATTCAATGCGTGTGTCTGGATATTGGAGTTAAAGTGATGCAACCTGACTGGTGTAATGTACTGTCTGTTGTCCATTTGTATTGTGGTCATTTAGAGCGGGTGGTCACTGATCGGGTTTGAAATAAGCTTGTGACCACTCTTTTTCTGACAGATTCTCATGCTGTTTGACGACTCTTTGCACTTACTTGCAAACAAATTGTATAGTACAGACACATGTCCCCGAGCTTCTGAAAATTTCAGAGTGACATCTTCTAGGGTAGATAAAGGAGGGAGTTTCAAACTGTAAGCTTGCCTGGACAGAGTAAAACTTCACAACTGAAGCTATTTAAAGAAGTGTTTTCGTTGGAATTCCATACGTGGCCTTGAGTTCTTCAAATGACATAAATGTATCGCCATTATAAAGATCACACAGCTCGGGTCGACCGAGTTTTAAAGCCGGGGTCAGATCTGCCAGGCTGGAAGCTGTCATTACTAAAGATAGGAGTGAACTAGGATCACTGTAATGCCGCTGACAAATACGCAAGTGCAACGTGCCAACCCATTATTGTATTTTTTTTTTAAGAAAGGTTTTTTAGTCTGTTTGACCAGGTTTTTCTTACCTGCAGAACACATATATATATAGTTCCAGTGGGATGTTGGTCGACCGGGATTCCATTGAGACCCAAGTAGGGGAGCAATCCTTAACAAAGTAGAACATCCCCGCTCCAATTTGGGCCGCCCGGAAATCAAGATTTCAGTGAATTTATATATGTATATTAAATAGCTAAATTAAAAGGAGTGCCAAATCCGTGAAATAATAAAAGTCGGGTCGTGTCCATGGGCTCAATGTCCATTTAGGAATCGGATGGCGGAGGGGAAGAAGCTGTTTCTGAATCGTTGAGTGTGTGTCTTCAGGCTCCTGTACCTCCTCACTGATGGCGGAGGGAAAGAAGCTGTTCCTGAATCGCTGAGTGTGTGTCTTCAGGCTCCTGTACCTCCTCCCTGATGGCGGAGGAGAAGAAGCTGTTCCTGAATCGCTGAGTGTGTGTCTTCAGGCTCCTGTACCTCCTCCCTGATGCCGGAGGGGAAGAAGCTGTTCCTGAATCGCTGAGTGTGTGTCTTCAGGCTCCTGTACCTCCTCCCTGATGGCGGAGGGGAAGAAGCTGTTCCTGAATCGCTGAGTGTGTGTCTTCAGGCTCCTGTACCTCCTCCCTGATGGCGGAGGGGAAGAAGCCGTTCCTGAATCGCTGAGTGTGTGTCTTCAGGCTCCTGTACCTCCTCCCTGATGGCGGAGGGGAAGAAGCTGTTCCTGAATCGCTGAGTGTGTGTCTTCAGGCTCCTGTACCTCCTCCCTGATGGCGGAGGGGAAGAAGCCGTTCCTGAATCGCTGAGTGTGTGTCTTCAGGCTCCTGTACCTCCTCCCTGATGGCGGAGGGGAAGAAGCTGTTCCTGAATCGCTGAGTGTGTGTCTTCAGGCTCCTGTACCTCCTCCCTGATGGCGGAGGGGAAGAAGCCGTTCCTGAATCGCTGAGTGTGTGTCTTCAGGCTCCTGTACCTCCTCCCTGATGGCGGAGGGGAAGAAGCTGTTCCTGAATCGCTGAGTGTGTGTCTTCAGGCTCCTGTACCTCCTCCCTGATGGCGGAGGGGAAGAAGCTGTTCCTGAATCGCTGAGTGTGTGTCTTCAGGCTCCTGTACCACCTCTCTGATGGCGGAGGGGAAGAAGCTGTTCCTGAATCGCTGAGTGTGTGTCTGCGGGCCTCAGGGTAGAGAGGAGAATATGAGAGTGGATCCAAGTAAACGTCGTGATCAGGAAGTGAGGATAAAGAGAGTCACAGAGATCTGGCGGCCAGGATAATCACTGTGCTAATGTCAAACGGACCACACTTCAATTTGACAACAAAAGTGCAGGCCTGTGCCAGTTATCCTAACCCCAGCTCCCCCCCCCACCCCCCGCCCAACTGTTTGCAAAAGAATGTCTTGGTGTTGACATGATAATCAAACTAGTGTTGGGGTAAACAAAGGCACCATCTGCTTTGCTTCACTGTCCGGTATGGAGGGAGGGGCCGCTGCAGAGGATTGGTGCGGGTTGGGGGTGGATGGGAGCTCGCCTCCCCTGCTTCCAGGACACCTCCCAAAGGCGCCGCCTCATCATCCTGGACGTGCCCTCTTCCTCGCGGTAAACGCCCTCCTCCAAAGCATCTGCCTTACCCTCTCCACCCCCACCAGATTCAGGTGACTCAGCCAAACTCAGAGTAACTTTATGATCAAAGTCAGAATCATGTGTCCTGGAAGTTGTTAACTGCGCAGCGGCAGTTCAATGCGATACATAATCTAACCGAGAGAGAAAAACAAACCATATAACAACCACAGCTCGGAAACAGGCCATCTCGGCCCTTCTAGTCCGTGCCGAACGCTCACTCCCACCTCGTCCCACTGACCCGCACTCAGCCCGTAACCCTCCATTCCTTTCCTGTCCATGTACCCATCCAATTTTACTTTAAATGACAATACCGAACCTGCCTCTACCACTTCTACTGGAAGCTCGTTCCACACAGCTACCACTCTCCGAGTAAAGAAGTTCCCCCTTGTGTTACCTCTGAACTTCTGCCCCCTAACTCTCAACTCATGTCCTCTTGTCTGAATTTCCCCTACTCTCAGTGGAAAAAGCCTGTCTACGTCAACTTGATCTATCCCCCTCATAATTTTAAATCCCTCTATCAAGTCCCCCCTCAACCTTCTACACTCCAAAGAATAAAGACCTAACTTGTTCAACCTTTCTCTGTAACTTAGGTGCTGAAACTCAGGAAACATTCTGGTAAATCTTCTCTGTACTCAGTGTTACCATCAGGGAGGAAGTACAGGAGCCTAAAGACACACAGTCAGCGATTCGGGAACAGCTTCTTCCCCTCCGCCATCAGGGAGGAGGTACGGGAGCCTGAAGACACACACTCAGTGATTCAGGAACAGCTTCTTCCCCTCTGCCATCGGGGAGGAGGTACAGGAGCCTGAAGGCACACACTCAGCGATTCTGGAACAGCTTCTTCCCCTCCGTCATCAGGGAGGAGGTACAGGAGCCTGGAGACACACACTCAGCGATTCAGGAACAGCTTCTTCCCCTCCACCATCAGGGAGGAGGTACAGGAGCCTGAAGACACACACTCAGCGATTCAGGAACAGCTTCTTCCCCTCCGCCATCAGGGAGGAGGTACAGGAGCCTGGAGACACACACTCAGCGATTCAGGAACAGCTTCTTCCCCTCCGTCATCAGGGAGGAGGTACAGGAGCCTGGAGACACACACTCAGCGATTCAGGAACAGCTTCTTCCCGTCCGCCATCAGGGAGGAGGTACAGGAGCCTGAAGACACACACTCAGCGATTCAGGAACAGCTTCTTCCCCTCCGCCATCAGGGAGGAGGTAAGGGAGCCTGATGACACACACTCAGCGATTCAGGAACAGTTTCTTCCCCTCCGCCATCAGAGAGGAGGTACAGGAGCCTGAAGGCACACACTCAGCGATTCAGGAACAGCTTCTTCCCCTCCGCCATCAGAGAGGAGGTACAGGAGCCTGAAGGCACACACTCAGCGATTCAGGAACAGCTTCTTCCCCTCCGTCATCAGGGAGGAGGTACAGGAGCCTGGAGACACACACTCAGCGATTCAGGAACAGCTTCTTCCCCTCTGCCATCAGGGAGGAGGTACAGGAGCCTGAAGACACACACTCAGCGATTCAGGAACAGCTTCTTCCCCTCCGCCATCAGGGAGGAGGTACAGGAGCCTGAAGACACACACTCAGCGATTCAGGAACAGCTTCTTCCCCTCCGCCATCAGGGAGGAGGTACAGGAGCCTGAAGACACACACTCAGCGATTCAGGAACAGCTTCTTCCCCTCCGCCATCAGGGAGGAGGTACAGGAGCCTGAAGACACACACTCAGCGATTCAGGAACAGCTTCTTCCCCTCTGCCATCGGGGAGGAGGTACAGGAGCCTGAAGACACACACTCAGCGATTCAGGAACAGCTTCCTCCCCTCTGCCATCAGGGAGGAGGTACAGGAGCCTGAAGACACACACTCAGCGATTCAGGAACAGCTTCTTCCCCTCTGCCATCAGGGAGGAGGTACAGGAGCCTGAAGACACACACTCAGCGATTCAGGAACAGCTTCTTCCCCTCCGCCATCAGGGAGGAGGTACAGGAGCCTGAAGACACACACTCAGCGATTCAGGAACAGCTTCTTCCCCTCCGCCATCAGGGAGGAGGTACAGGAGCCTGAAGACACACACTCAGCGATTCAGGAACAGCTTCTTCCCCTCCGCCATCAGGGAGGAGGTACAGGAGCCTGAAGACACACACTCAGCGATTCAGGAACATCTTCCTCCCCTCTGCCATCCAATTTTGGAATGGACAATGAGCCCATGAACTCTACCTCCTTAATTTTGTTTGTGCTCTCTTTAACTTTTAATGTATATTTCATTTTGTAATTTATAGAGTTTTAAAAAGAATCATGCCCTGCTACGACAGAGTCCGTAGTAAAATTTATTATCAGAGTACAGAGATGTCACCACACACAGCACTGGGATTCTTTACCCTGCGGGCAAACTCAGCAGATCGATAGAGCGGCAACTGTAAACAGCATCAATGGACAGCAAGACGTGCGAACGCAAATGTAAAGAAACAGCAGTAAATATCGAGGGCATGAGATAACAAGGCAAAGAGACCTTAACGCGAAACCATCGGCTGTGGGAACGCCAGAAACTGAATGAGTGCAGTTAAATCACCAACAAGAGAAAATCTGCAGATGCAGATATAGGAGTTGGGATGTGATGTTAAAATTGTACAAGGCATTGGCGAGGCCAAATTTGGAGTATTGTGTACAGTTCTGATCACCGAATTATAGGAAAGATGTCAACAAAATAGAGAGAGGACAGAGGAGATTTACTAGAATGTTACCTGGGTTTCAGCACCTAAGTTACAGGGAAAGGTTGAACAAGTTATGTCTTTGCGTAGAAGGTTGAGGGGGGACTGATAGAGGTATTTAAAATTATGAAGAGGATAGATAGCATTGACGTGGATAGGCTTTTTCCATTGAGAGTAGGGGAGATTCAAACATGAGGGCATGAGTTGAGAGTTAGGGGGCAAAAGTTTAGGGTGACACGAGGGGGGATTTCTTTACTCGGAGAGTGGTAGCTGTGTGGAACGAGCTTCCAGTAGAAGTGGTAGAGGCAGGGTCGGTATAGTCATTTAAAGTAAAATTGGATGGGTATATGGACAGGAAAGGAATGGAGGGTTATGGGCTGAGTGTGGGCCAGTGGGACTAGGTGAGAGTAAGCGTTCGGCACGGACTAGAAGGGCTGAGATGGCCCGTTTCCGTGCTGTGATTGCTATGTGGTTTTTATGGTTATAGATCCTGGAAATCCAGAGCGACACACACAAGGTGCTGGAGGGACTCAGCGGGCCAGGCGGCATTTACGGAAAAGAGTAAACAGTCGGCGTTTCCACAAGACCATCAGACATTGGAGCAGGAGTAGGCCATTCGGCCCATCGAGTCTGCTCCGCCATTCAGTCATGGGCAGACCCAATTCTTCCAGTTGTCCCCACTCCCCTGCCTTCTCCCCCATACCCTGGCTAATCATGAACCCATCTATCTCTGCCTTAATTACACCCAATGGCTTGGCCTCCACAGCTGCTCGTGGCAACAAATTCCACAGATTTACCACCCTCCGACTAAAGTAATTTCTCCGCGTCTCTGTTCTCAATGGACGTCCTTCAAACCGGAAGTTGTGCCCTCTTGTCCTAGACTCCCTTACCATGGGAAATAACTTGCCATATCTAATCTGTTCAGTCTCTTTAACACTCGGAATGTTTCTATGAGATCCCCCCCCCCCCCAACCCCGCCCATTCTCCTGAACTCCAGGGAACACAGCCCGAGAGCTGCCAGACGTTCCTCATACGGTAACCCTTTCATTCCTGGAATCATTCTCGTGAATCTTCTCTGAGCCCTCTCCGATGTCAGTACGTCCTTTCTAAAATAAGGAGCCCAAAACTGCACACAATGCTCCAAGTGTGGTCTCACGAGTGCCTTATAGAGCCTCAACATCACACCCCTGCTCTACCCCTCTACCCCTCTAGAAATGAATGCCAACATTGTATTCGCCTTCTTCACCACCGACTCAACCTGAAGTTTAAAGTTCAGGGTATCCTGCTCAAGGACTCCCAAGTCCCTTTCCATCTCTGCATTTTGAATTCTCTCCCCATCTAAATAATGGTCTGCCAGATTACTTATTTGACCAAAGTTCATGACCATACACTTTCCAACATTGTATTTCATTTGCCACTTCTTTGCCCATTCCCTGAGCTATCTAAATCTCGAGCTTGTCTGGCCTTCATCAGGACTGGTGAGGTGTCTCGGCTCCAAAACGTCGACTGCTTACTCTTACTCCACAGACGCTGCCTGACTGCTGAGTTCCTCCGGCATTTTGTGTGTGTGTGTGTGTGTGTGTGTGTGTGTGTGTGTGAGTGTGTGTGTGTGTGTGTGTGAGTGTGTGTGTGTGTGTGTGTGTGAGTGTGTGTGTGTGTGTGCGTGCGTGTGTGTGTGTGTGTGCGTGCGTGTGAGTGTGTGTGTGTGTGTGTGTGTGTGTGAGTGTGTGTGT